>NW_026652285.1:18477521-18477671 GCF_009828535.3 Hylobates moloch | reverse complement strand
CGGAGGCTCGCTGCTTAAAATGTATTAATAATTACCCGCTGACTCCCCCTGCTTCCCCCCAAAGATTGGATTTTGGCTTAGGAAGGATTATGCTGGGAAGCAAGCCTTTGGTGGGAAGATGACACTGTTTAAGGGGTTCTGATGGAGACA
>NW_026652285.1:18472714-18477273 GCF_009828535.3 Hylobates moloch | reverse complement strand
ATGTGATTTTGGCCAGGGACGGGGCGGTGAATCGTCAGACCAGTTAATAGCTGCCCCGTCTTGAAGAAGGAACCTCTCACCATCTTGCCCTGCCACATCTGGCCTCCTGCAGGTCTGGGGATGTTTTATTAGATCCTCAAATTCTCCTCCCCCTAAACCCTCCCCCCCGCCCCTTATTGCTAATTGCCTCTGCCAGCTGTCATAAGGCCCTCTGTGATCGCGGTAATTATTACAAGACCAATCCTTCCTCCAGGCATGCCACAAGCCTGAATCCTTGTTTGATCCCAAATGCTCGGGGGTGACTCTCCCTCAGTTTTAGCTATAAAACCACAGGACATTGGAAGAATACAGTCAGTGCTGGGTATTATTATTTTTTATTACAGTTGGCTAAAGCTGTACTGACCAAGGCTTTGCTTAAAAAACAAACAAAACCCCCTACAACCGGCCTTTCTGCATGCATGCTGCAGTTTTCCAAGTACTGAGAGAAACTGATTTTTTGAACACAGCTGAGTGTGTTTGCTCAGCAAAGTTCAGTTTTTAAGCTGACACAATAGGGGGCCTGTGAGGCTTAGTTCCGGGAGGAGGGGTCGCTGTCTGGCAGAGTGTGCGTGGTTGGACTTCGGTGTTGCTGGGCTTGGAGAATGCTCTCTGTGTCGGCCTCTGTAGGATTGTCCCCATGTTGCTCTGAAGTGCTCCTGGCTTCCAGAGTGTGTATATAGGAGAACCACTTGCTGTGCATTCTCTGGAATGGCCTTTTGTCCTACCCTAACTTCCGGAGTCCCTCATTTTGATGGCGGTGTGGCGTTCATGACACCCCAGAGCATCCAGCTATTTAAGTCTTGGAGCTGGTTTATTCAGTGGCTTCCCTCCTGAGTGTTTGTTTAGACGATCATCCCTGGCAGCAGAGAACCCATCCGAAGGCCCACAGGGGATTTGCAGCTCCCTGTTCTTCCCACCATGATGTGGATTCGGGTTCACTCCTCTTCCTGAAAAGGCAGGGCCTGGGTTGTTTTTGGGGATGGGAATTTAGACCCCTGGAGCGAGTTCTGTGGGGCTGCCACCAGCTAGTTTAGATGAGTCACTTCACCCCGGAGGCCTCAGCCTCCTCACCTGCAAAACAAGGAGGCTGGAGTGGATCTCTGAGGGCTCTGGAAGCTCGAAATTCTCTAGGTTAGAGAAGGAGACTTGGTTGGGTGAAATCAAATGTTTGTGATTGTTTTTATACTAACCTTGTTTAAGAATAACCCTCTTTAAGAATGGTTCTAAAATCCAGATTTACTGAACCCATAACAGGGGTTAAGTTTATCATAAGAATCTTTGCCATAGGAGCAGCGTGGTGAGCAGGAAGCCCCATGGCTTTCATTCTGGGCCTGGTTCTGTCTGTGTGACCTTAGGCAAGTCCCATGACTTCTGAATCTCAAGCTTTCCTCTCCGTAAAACAGGAACGAGACTGCTCACACCTGCAGCGTTTTGTCTGTCAGTCCATGCTGATACTACCAAAAGCGTCTGCCTGGCAGCTGTCCCTAGTGAGGGTCCAGTAGCATTTATGGCACAGGCCACCAGGAGAGAAACTTAACCCCTACTGGACCCTCGCTAGGGAAACTTAACCCCTACTTTATGGGTTCAGTAAATTTGGATTTTAGGGAAAGGTACTTCTGCAGCTGCCTCTCATTTCATATAGGTGGGTGACACAAGCCAGGAAACAATGTCAGCAAGCTGGGTGGGGCTGTCCACCCCCAGCAGCATGTGTTGGGGCCAGGCAGGCCAGTGGCAGTGTCCACTCCAGCATTCTTTCCTGTTCTATGGGCTCCCCACACCCCAGGCCATGGCCCCAGAGACTGCTTGCAACACTGGATTCCTGGCTTTTGAAGAAGGATCTGACCTGGAGGGCTTGGCCTGTGCAACTGCATCGGACTTAGCTAGAATCTTAGGAGCCCCAGCTCACTCTGGCCTTCGTTAAATAAACACTCAGTGGGAGAAGCAGCACGTGAAATGTCCGTGGAGGTCCCTGACCAGGGATGGGCTGCTGCTGCCTGAAATCGGGTTGTGATGGGCTGTGGGGGGTCAGCGTGTCTGGTTGTCCGGGAATAGCTTTTCTCTGTGTCGTGGTCCAGTTTGGATGGAAAAGGGTAGAAGGAGCTGAGACTTAACGTTTGCTGCCTGTGTGCCCAGCAGTGTGCCTGACTCTTCTCAATCTCACACACGTTCCTGGAGATCAGCAGTCTTCATCATACATATTTTCCCTCTCTAAATAGAAAGGGTGGGAGGCACAATCTGAAACCAGGGTATTAATCTGTAAACAGAAGTTGTGAGGCTACTTCATCGTGGCAGGACCTTGTGTTCTGTCTCCACTAGACCCCCCTAGGGGTCTGAAAACTCCACCGAGGCAAATGGGAATGTTCTTATGCCCCAGATGTGCTCACGGAGGGGCACCTGGCCTGCCTCATAGCTGGGCCTGCAACCTATGCCAGTAATAATTACCTTCATTCCTTTGAATCTGCCCTGCGCTGGGGAGACAAGGGTGTGTAGAAGCAGACACATCTTGCCTCATGGAGATTTACGTTCCAGGGACATTGTGACTTGCCCTTTCCTGCAAGCCTACTAGTACTTTTCAGAGACAGGCTCTGCCATGCTGAGTCTCCCCATCTTGTGTTCTTGTGGAGAAAAATCCCTCCTAAGCAAGCTGGCGTGGAGAAAGGGGCTGAAGGACTTTGACCATCAGGCTTTGCTGGGGGAGGTGATGCTGGGAACTGTGGTAGGTACAGTCCCTGCCCTTGGGCTGCTTTCCTGAGCAGTTGCCCTGGAGCCGCAAGGGGTCAGAGGGGAGGCCCTCCTGCCACCTGGAAGGTCAGAGAGGCCTGGCCCTCACACAGCTCTGCCATGGCAGAGGTCAGAGCCCCACTGTGTGGGGGACCTGAGCTCTCCCTATGCCTCCCAGGAGCATCTGATGATGGAACTGCTGGGAGAGGGGAGGGGTGGCATGCCTGCAGATTGGGTCCTTAGGGTGTGTTGAGGCACGTTCCCTGGACAGACCTTTAGTTACTGTTGATGTGCTTACCTAGCTGGCATTACTGTTGATGTGCTTACCTGGCTGGCGGCCACCTAGCAAGGGCTCTGAAGTAGGTGGGCTACTCTCCCAGTCTTTGGGGTTTAGGGACACTTCTAGTCTAGTGAAGGAGCGAGGCAGGGCACAGTAATGACTCTAGTAGCACAGCTTTCAGGACCCTGCATTGGGAACCCCACTGAACCCTTGGCCCATCCAACCTCCTGGTTTTGTTTTGTTTTGTTTTTTGTTTTTGTTTTTCTTTTAGTCAGAGTCCCACTCTGTCACCCAGGCTGGAGTGCAGTGGCGTGATCTCGGATCACTGCAATCTCGGCCTCCCAGGTTCAAGCAATTGCCCTGCCTTAGCTTCTGAGTAGCTGGGATTACAGGCATGCCCCACTATGTCCAGCTAATTTTCGTGTTTCTAGTAGAGATAGGGTTTCGCTATGTTGGCCAGGCTGATCTCGAACTCCTGGCCTCAAGTGATCCACCCACCTTGGCCTCCCAAAGTGCTGGGATTACAAGTGTGAGCCACCTCCTGGTTTTCTGGGAAATATTCCCAGAGTCTTGGGGACTTCTCGCAAGTCACAGGTCCCTGGCAGAACTGAGACTGAAACCTGGTTTTGCTTTCCCACCCAGCCACTGTCTCGAAGTGTGGCGTTTCTCTGCTTCTGCTCTGTGGCCACAGTTGTAACCCTCTGGCCAAGTGGCTCCAGCCATCTCTGAAGAGATACAGAGCTGGGGCTCTGGCCCTTTTTGTGTCCACTTTCACCTGGGTAACTTTTTCCCTGGTGAAACCTGCCTCTCAAATGTTTCTCGGAGGCAGCCTGGAGGGGGACGGGACCCCCAGTGGCTGTGAGCCTGGGGAGGGCTGGGTGGTGCTGGAGAGAGGCCTTATCAGATCTGCAGCTTGGGTTGATGTGGGTGCCAGGAGGTGTGGTTTGCTGCCTGGAGCTATGGGAATGCCTTCTTCCACGTCAGGGTTATTTCCTCTTCTTGGAGTGGTCTGGGCTGCCTCAAAATCCAGGAAAGTGCCCTGCAGGTATTCTACTCCTGCCCGCTGGATGTGTCTGGAGACGGACCATGCAGAGACGCTGGCCCACGGTGGCATGTCTGCAATGCTGGGGAGAAGCAGCAAAGCCTGTGGCCAAGTCTCTCTAAGCTGTGCCTTTTAAAAAGGCCGTCCTTTCAGAATAGGCCGGTTGAGATCTCTTTTTTACGTTTAATTCAAAGGGGAAGCTGCATAGGTGCCTTTGGGGTTAGGGGAATGGTCTTGGAGTAGAGAGGGCAGACACAGATGAGGAACATGCTTGATCACCTGTTCTGTGTCGAGCACTCCACTAGGCTCTCGGCATATGGTGCACCTTAACATTCACGATGATGCTATAAGGCCTTATCCTGATGTTGCAGATGCGGGAGTTGCAGCTCAGAGGGATGGAGAGACTGTCTCAGCAGGTGGTTGAACCCGGGTTGACTGGTCTTGAGAACTTATGTTCAGAACTCCACAGCTGTTGCT
>NW_026652285.1:18301380-18472704 GCF_009828535.3 Hylobates moloch | reverse complement strand
CAGGTCTCCCTGTCCAGGGACTGATCAGCTTTGGTAGTACATAATCATATGGTGAGGTCTTGATCACTTGAGGCTCATGAAAGTCACTTTAACTGCATTCTTGGTTGCATCCCTAACTACAAATACTGATCACAGTGCTATTTGGGGTGCCTGGCTTTGGGGATGATTTAGTAGAGTTGTAGGTTTCTAGGGCTGCATAGGGTCTTGGAATTTCCATGTGGTCCAGCCTCTCATCTTGCAGGTGAGGAAACTGAAGGCCTGAGAGAGAACTGACTTGCCAGGAACCCCTGTTAAGGAGAATTAACAAAGGGTGGTTATTAAAGGAGCACTGAGTTGGGAGTCAGACCTGGAGGCCCACACCCTTGGTTAAGACATTGTATCACCTTGAGTCTGGCCTGTTGACTGAGGGTGAGCCACTGCATCCTCGTCTGATTGTGGGGTCTTGACCTCAAGGGGTTTTCTGCAGGAAGAAGCAAATGGGTTTGCTTTCCTAGCTCTGTCCAGTGCCTTAGGGACTCTGAGGACTGGAGAGATTCTTGGAGAGCCATCTGGTGTATGTCACGGGTGGGCCTTTCTTGAAGGTCAGTCTGCCCAGTGGGCTGGCCCAGCCCGAATGAACTGTCTTGAATCTTTGGAGTTGTCTGTGTACTTTTAAGGGCTTCTCATCCTTGCACCAAAAGATCCCCTGGAAATTAGGTGGGAAAACCTTAACTTTTGTGGGGCCTTGTGTTTGTCTTAAAAGTTCATGCACATGGCCAGGTGTGGTGGCTCACACCTGTTATCCTGTCCTGGATCCCTTGAGTCAAGGAGTTTGAGACCAACCTGGACAATATAGTGAGACCCCGTCTCTACAAAAAATAAAATATTAGCCAGGGGTGGTTGTGCGCGTCTGTAGTCCCAGCTACTACAGTGGCTGAGGTGGGAGGAGCACTTGAGCCTGCACTGAGCTGTGATCTCACCAGTGCACTCCAGCCTGGGCCACAGAGCAAGACCTTGACTCAAAAAAAAAAAAAACAAAAAAAAAAAAAAAAAAAAAAAAAAACAAAAAAAAACCCAACAAGAAAAATTCTTGCAGGTTTTGCATTCTGTCCCACTATCCATTGGTTTTCATGTCAAGATAATGTCAGAAATTCTTTACAATTGCTTTAGTAGCCTTTTAATCTAGTGCACAGGTGTCCAGTCTTTTGGCTTCTCAGGGCCACATTGGAAGAAGAATGCTCTTGGGCCACACATAAAATACACTAATGCTAACGATAGCTGATGAGCTTAAAATAAAAAAAAAAAAGGTTTGTGCATAATTTTCGTGATACTCACCACCACAGACAGGTGGAAAACTCCTTGTAGTCAAATGGTTGGACACGGCTGATCTAGTGTCTTGTCGTCCGTTTTGGCTTTCTCCCTGATTCCAGAATGCAGGTAGAGGTGTAGAGACGTGCTCTCAGGACAGCTGTTGAGATAAAAAAATTCGTTGTCATTTATTCCCAGGCACAGCTGTTTGTCATTTGCATTGAAAAAGTCTCCATTCAAACTGCTGTCACATATAAAATCTATTTATATAAGTCTGTATTTTTCTGTTGTCTTGGCCTTTGTGGGCAGTAGTGTGTTTTAACCAGGCAAACTGTCCTTCCAAATAATGAAGCCGAAGTCAGCCTACCTGCTTGCCATTTTTCTTCCTCTTCCATTTTTCTAACCTCAGGATAATTTAAGGTTTGTGTTTAAGGCCGGGAACAGTGTCTCAGGCCTGTAATCCCAGCACTTTGGGAGGTGGAGACGGACATATCGCTTGAGCTCAGGAGTTCGAGACCAGCCTGGGCAACATACTGAGACTCCATCTTGTATAATTAAATTAAAATTTAAAAAAAGAAGAGATAAAGACCTGTGTTTAAAATTTAAAAAAAGAGAGGAAGTGTAATGCAAAATGTGGACTGTGCCAGCTATGATTGGGAAAATATACAGCATTATCTATAGACTTGTATTAGCAGCATACTGGTCATAAGCGTTTTGCTTTCCTCAAATATGATGAGGTAAGCTACTTTAAATTGTGGTGGGGCTTTCATCCGCGTGGCTCCTGGAGGTGTTGAGTCCCAATTTAGCCAATTACTTTGGGTTTAGTTTTGATATGGATAAGGGAGACCAGCTTCATTCATGGTGCACACACAGTTTTGCCAATAAGGAAAAAAAAAAAAAGGCAACCTGAATGTTCCTACTCATTAGATGCTATCTGGAGAGCTCCCACTCCACTCCCACCAAGGCCTGGGCCCTTAAAAAGACTCAGTGCAGCCTTTCTGTATCTCATACTGTATTCTGCAAGATGCTCCTGTGAAAGAAAGTTGTGCTGCATCAGCCATCTCCCTCCTGAAGATCCCTGCGGATGAGGATTTGTGTTTTAAAGGTTCTGAGAAGTCCTGCAACAACAGTTCTCAAACTTATTTGTCCAGGGGATCTTTTCTTCCACTGAATGTAGTTGGGGAGACATGGCCTTAAGCCTTGAGCAGAGAAAGAGACAAGAAACTGTTGGCTCACTTACAACCAAGTGTTGTGTTTAAGTTTTAGGTTTTTATGAAACTGAGGTGCTGTTTGAGGTTCCAAATAAAATTGGGTGGTTGAAGAGAGGCTGGTATCCCTGTAGACTTAGCCAGCCATGAGAGGTGGCCTTTTTTACAAAGGGAAATAGGGTGTCTCCTGGGCATCACATTAGCACTTAAATACATATATCACTGAAGCTTTCTAACAAGAAGAGGAAGCTTGCCCAGAGAGGTGTGCCCGCCTGCCTGCCTGCCTGGAGTTTGCACTTCCTGCCTCCTCCTGACCCTGGGTGCATTTAGTTGGTGTTAAGGGCATGGTCTGCTCAGGGTCTACCAGGAACCTCATGATCCCCTTGGTGGGCAGAAAACAATCCAAGAGAAATGCAGATGGCTGTGGGTGCATTTGAGCCTGGGCTGCAGGGGGGTTGGGGGCGAGGGCTGGGCTGCAGATGAAGAATGCTTTTTAAAATAAAAAAGGAAATGCTGGCTCTGAATGGAAAGGAAAGGAAGCAGCTTCCTGTTTCTCGTGGTGGCTTTCTGAAAGGAGGAGCTCTTTCTGGCCTCTTGGCCAATGGAGGCCTGGGCCGGCTGGGGCCACTCTAGGTGTGCTGGAGTCCAGGCTCCCACACCGCTGCCTGAGGATTCAGAAAGAGAGCGCTGGTTCCACCCCGTTTCATTTTCGCCAGTCGCTGAGTCAAATGGATGCATGTGGTTTCCAAAACGAATATCTGTACCTGTTACAAAATGGATGTGTCATAATAGGTGACATTTACTTTTACCGCAACCTTGCTTTGTGCCTGGCCCCCTTGTTAAGCTTTATGTAGCATTTACTTCTCACAACACCTTTGTGAGGAAGGTCTTCTCGCTGTCCCCATTTTACAGATGAAGAAACTGAGGCACAGAGAGGTTAAGTGACTTTCCCAGAGTCACATAGCTAAGGAGAGACTGAGCTGTGACTTGAACCCAGGCAGTCTTAATTCCTTGCCTTTACCACCCAACTTGGATTTGCAAACTCCTCTCTCCGTCCAGCTGGAAAATCTGTTAGCACAGGATAATTTTGAAGACTGGTTGCCTTTGTCTAGGCTCTGGGGGGTAGCCCCAAACCCTGGGCCAGGCCATAGTGATTCCTTGATGTGTAGCGGCCAAGGGAGAAACTCACTTTTTGCCCTCCGAAGGTTTACTGAAAAATTAACTCCCAACGTATAGATGACTAAGAGAAATGGCATATAAATTGATTCTCCCTGGTGTATCACAGAATCACAGAGCGATTACTTAATATCCCAGTGGGACCCAAATATTTCTTTGAATGATCCTAAGAGATAGACATTATCTTGTGAATGGGTCTTTTAGGGTGTGGTTGCGTTTTTGGCCTTTTTTCCTGAAATAGATAATGAGATAACAGTGAGGGGAAGAAAAAACAATCCTTGGTCCCTGGTGGGTCCATCTGGTCTTTTTATAGATAGGGGACATGTCTCTTTCAGTGTCTGTTAATCTCTAAGGGCCTTTAGTTTAAAATGCTCATTATATCAGAGAGCTATGTTTTGAGGTCAAGTTCCCTGTGCTCCATCAGGTGAAATGCCTAGGTCTGAGTTTATGGTTTTTTTTTTTTTCTTTTTTTTTTTTTTTGAGACGGAGTCTCGCTCTGTCCCCCAGGCTGGAGTGCAGTGGTGCAATCTCGGCTCACTGCAAGCTCTGCCTCCTGGGTTCATGCCATTCTCCTGCCACAGCCTCTCCAAGTAGCTGGGACTACAGGTGCCCGCCACTATGCCCGGCTAATTTTTCGTTTTCGTATTTTTAGTACAGACGGGGTTTCACCGTGTTAGCCAGGATGGTCTCAATCTCCTGACCTCGTGATCCACCCGCCTTGGCCTCCCAAAGTGCTGGGATTACAGGTGTGAGCCACTGCGCCTGGCCTTATTTTTTTTTTTTAACTTTGTCATGGAAAGGTTTAAACTTGTACAAAAGTAGAGAGAATGTTGTGACCACCTCTGTGTAGTGATTCCCCAGCTTCAGCAATAACCAGCTGTGGCCAATTATTATTATTTTTTTCCTGAGATGGAGCCTGGCTGTGTTGCTCAGGCTGGAGTGCAGTGATGAGATCTCAGCTCACTGCAACCTCTGCCTCCTGGGCTCAAACAATTCTCCTGCCTCTGCCTCCCAAGTAGGTGGGATTACAGGCACATACCACCATGCCCGGCTAATTTTCTTATTTTTAGTAGAGACAGGGTTTCACCATGTTGGCCAGGCCAGCTCGTGAGCTCAAGCAATTTACCCACCTTGGCCTCCCAAAGTGCTGGGATTACAGGCGTGAGCCACCGTGCCTGGCCTGTGGCCAATCTTGAGTAATCTAGGGTATTTATGCTCTGTTTTGGCAATGGTGGCCCTGGGCAGTTCATCTCTGGGAAGCAGAGTGACCCAGGGCAGTCTTCTCCAGCCATCTGCTTCCAGCCTGAGCTGTACCTGTCTCAGCAGGCTGGCAGGAATCTCTATGTTTTCCTATGAAAAGGCAGTTTTGATTATTTTCTCCTAAGCTTGCATTGGCTTCTGGCAGCAGGTACATTGCGGAGTGTCCATCTCACTATCTAACCTGAGTCTCCTGCCGCACCTGAAACCTGTTCTCAGATGGCTGAGTGCCTTCCCTCTCCCTGCAGCAGTCCTGCCAGAGACTGAGATGAGAGTCTTTAATGAAGCAGGGCCCCCAGACCCGGCGGAATCCCACTGTGCATATCCTGATTTCCAGTCCACTCTTGCCCATGCCTCTAATGTCTCTTCCCTTCCTTTTCCTTGTTGCTTGTTCTCATTATGAAATAAGTGTATTTCAGCTAACATTGATTAAGCTTCACTGTGTGGGCCCTGGAGAGAAGAGCTGTGAGTACAGGAAGGTGCTATTCTCTGGGAGCCCCGGGCAAACCCTCATTTCTGCGGTTCCAGCCTGGAACCTGGATCCAGCACCTGTAAAAGGCTTCCTTGCCCTTCCCAGCTCTTCTCTCGTGTCTCTGCACGGTCCTTCCTGAAGCCTGGCTTTGCTGACTGCTTTCTCATTTCTTTTCTCTGCGGTCTTTTGATCCCAACAGGTAGTTTTCTTTTGGTTTCTGCTTTGTTTTGGCATTTGCTGTATTCTCTTGCAAGCATTTCTCAGGTGCCGAGTCACTTTTTGCTGGCTGTTTCAGTCTCCGAGTTTGGCCTCCACAACACAATCGTGATGTCGCTATGGGAAAGAGCCCCTCAAGCACTTGGTAGGACATTGAGGCGTGCATTGAGGGCGCCAGGATGTGCGGGGACTCTGGGGTGAGGATGACATATTCGTATTCTGACTCCATTCCTTGCCAGCTGTGTGACCTTGGGCAAGTTCTTTAGCTCTCTGGACCTCAGTTTTCTTGTTAGTTAAAAGGGGATAAGAGTAGGTTAATTTTGGATTCTTTTGAGAACCAAGATGCAGAAGGAGTGCTGGACAGTGCCTGGTACTTGAAGGAGTTCAGTGTTTCCCCCCACCGGCCCCCGCCTTTCACGTAGCATTACTCCAAAACACTTTTCCATGTTCCCTATTGTCTTCCTTTTGGTCATTTTAGTTGCCACATGAGAGTGTATCTAGTGGGTCTGCTGTAATTTGGCAAAGCATTTTCCCTGTTATTGGACATTTCAGTAGTTTCTAGATTTCTGCAATTATAAACAATGTGAATGGAATCGTTTCTAAATAGGCGCTTTATTTTGATTCCTATTCTGAATTTGTTTTCTTGGGATAATTCCCAGGAATGGAATTACTGGATCAAAGAGCATGGAGATGGAGTTAGTGTGTGTATGTGTGTGTGTGTGTGTGTGTGTGTGTGTGTGAGAGAGAGAGATAAGACTTGCCAAACCGTTCTCCCTTTTTTTTTTTTTTTTTTTTTTGAGGCGGAATATCTCTCTGTTGCCCAGGCTGGAGTGCAGTGTTGTGATCTCGGTTCACTGCAACCTGCACCTTCCAGATTCAAGTGATCCTTCTGTCTCACCCTCCTGAGTAGCTGGGATTACAGGTGCACACCACCATGCCCAGCTAAGTTTTTTTTTTTTTGAAACAGAGTCTTGCTCTGTCGCCCAGGCTGGAGCGCAGTGGTGCGATCTCAGCTCACTGCAACCTCTGCCTCCCGGGTTCAAGCAATTCTTGTGCCTCAGCCTCCTGAGTAGCTGGGAGCACAGGCACGCACACTACACCCGGCTAATTATTGTATTTTTAGTAAAGACAGGGTTTCGCCATATTGGCCAGGCTGGTCTCAAACTCCTGGCCTCAAGTGATCTCCCTACCTTGGCCTCCCAAAGTGCTATAAAGGCGTGAGCCACCGCACCGGGCCCACTCAAGTGACGATTTATTGAGAATCTGCTCAATATCAGGTTTGTTTTAGGCACTGTTTTAGGCACTGAGGAAGGAGCAAGGAAGAAAATAGAGGGCTTCCTTCAGTGGAAAGAGAAAGATAATAAACACGCCAAATAGACATGCTCTCAGAAGAAAACTGGAAGTGGGTTAGAGAGACGTGGGGGTATGGAAGAGGTGACTTCTTTAGATGGGGTGATCGGGAAAGGCCTTCCCAGAGAGGGTGACTTTTGAGCTGAGTCTTGAAAGATGAGAAGGCCACTGTAGCCTGGAGGAGTGTTCCCGGCAGAGGGACTGGCTTGTGCAAGAGCCCTGAGGCAGAATCGAGCTTGGTGTGGTCAAGGGCCAGGAGGAGGCTGGTGTGCCTGGAACACAGTGTCAGGGGAGGATGGTTGGCCTTGGGGTCAAGGAGGTAGGCAGGGGCATGGGGCTGTTTTTTCAGTGCTGGGCCCCAGGAGAGAATTAATGCACCAACTCAACAAACAGGTGTCCTCCCACTTCCCCCTCCACCCTCCTGGCTGGGTTTCGTGCCAGGCACTGTTCTGGAATATAAGAGTGAATGAGAGGTGTATTGTGCTTCAGAAAGCCAGCTTAGTGGGGGAGTTTGTGGATGAGTAAACCCATAGAAGGTGCTGGTGAGGTGTGAATGAAGGCTCATCAGGCGGCGCAGCTGACTCATCTCTGCACTGAGGTGTGTAGGGACTTGGGAAATGTGTCTTGATTTGCACGGAACTGTGCTCTGTGTTGCCAGCCTTCACCGTGGTAACTGAAACTCAGTTCTCCGATGTAAAGCCTGGCAGTCCTGGCCTGCTTAGGGGCACGTGGACCCCTGCCAGGGAAGGGGTCCTCAGACTTGAGGTTGCCAGCTCAGATGTGGGGCTGCTGATACCAGGTATGAGTGTCTAGGCTCCCAGTTATGGGAAAGAAGCCCAAGAGACAGCCATGGGAAACCCCCTTCTTACTGAGCTGCCTGCCCTGCCCCTTTCTCCCCTGACTGTGGACTCTGATTTGTGGCTCTGGTTGGGAATGTAGACTTGGGGACATTGTGCTCCTCATGGGTTTCTTCCCGTAGGATGGGGCAAAGAAGGGGTTATGAGATCGAGCAGATGCTTCTGGGAGTCTAGAGTGTACTCACATAGCAAGGTGTGGACCTCATGAGAGTGCCTGGCAATAGCCTGGTGGAAGATGTTGGCACCATTTCATTTGGAGGAGGCTGAATGACTCATAAGCCTCAAGGGGGCTCTGATGTCATTGAGTTAGGGGCCTCCTTTGACCAGGGCTAACCAGCACCTTGGGTTCCTTGCATGTAAGCTTGTTGCTATTAAATAAATGGGAAGTGGGCTGGGCCCCGTGGCTCGTGCCTGTAATCCCAGCACTTTGGGAGGCCAAGGTGGGCTGATTACCTGAGGTCAGGTGACCAGCCTGGCCAACATGGTGAAACCCCGTCTCTACTAAAAGTACAAAAATTAGCCGGGCATGGTGGTGGGTGCCCGTAATCCCAGCTTCTCAGGAGGCTGAGGCAGGAGAATCGCTTGAACCTGGGAGACGGAGGTTGCAGTGAGCTGAGATCATGCCACTGCATTCTAGCCTGGGCAACAGAGTGAGACTCCATCTCAAAATGAAAATAAAAAAATAAATGGAATGGAAGGCCAGAATCTTGGGAACATATCAATAATAACTCAGGGCCCTACCCCTTCCTCCCACAGTCATGGCTAATGTGAAGTGGACCTGCCCAGGTGTTTTGAGACAGGGTCTCACAGTGTTTCCCAGGCTGGAGTTCCGTGGCACCATCATGGCTCACTGCAGCCTCTGTCTACCTCTCTGGCTCACCTTCAGCCTCCCAAATAGCTGGGACCACAGGGGTATGCCACCATGCCCAGCTAGTACCCAGGTTTAAGGCAGCAAGGTTCTGACAGCAGTTCTCTCAGTTAACTTCTCAGTGATGATAACTTTCTGAGCCCATGTAAGTGATGAAATAAGGCCCAAAGTCACACGGTAACTGGTGGAGCTGAATTGTCTGAATTTCCATTTGTGTTCATTTCATTGCCCTCTTTAGAAATTTGCTTGATCTTGTCTTGTTCAGGGCAGAAAGAGATAATACAAGGCTTTGGTAATGCTTAGCATTTTAGAAGAAGTAATGCTGGGTGGAAATGGATTTGGCAGTCTCGTTTTTCACATCATTGGAATGGGAGTCCCTTACAGTTGGAGACAGGATGAGGTAACAGAGTGTGGGGATCTGGATTAACAGGTGGCCATTCACAGAAAGGAGGCTGCAAAGCAAGAGGTGGGGGCTTCTGGCTGAGCAGGAAGGTGGGAGAGGGGCATCCTTGTGAGGAGCAGCCTGCAGGGCTGGGGTTTGGGCAGCAGGCAGGCAGAGGACTTTATCTGATCATCTCAAATAATTTTGCCTCTGCTTGGAAGGGTTCTAGCTACAAAGGCAACATAGCAGGTAGTGCTTGGGTGTGATGGCGATAGGCACAGTGGTATTTTAAATACTGGTGGTACATTTTAGGAGAAAGAAGGTGACGAGTCCCTGGGGAGAGTCCCTGTGGTGGCCATGACTCACTGTGGCACAGGGGGACAGAACAGAACAAGGAAGAATCCATCAACGAATGGAAACTTGTGTTTTTAGGGGACAGGAAACTTTTTTTGTGTGGTTGGCCTGGTGGCTTATGAGGAGAGGTGAACATTTGAGACAAAACCCCAGGCCACTCTTCCAACTGCATCTTTGACAATTTTGAGAGTTTTAGGAAGTAGTTAAAAAAAGAAAAAGAGAAACCAAAAGCCAAAGACCTCGTTTACTCACAATACCTGTGTACAGCCAGCCATGTGGGCTGCAATCGGCCATGTGTCTAGAGGAAACTCCTTCACTTGCATCCCTCCCACCTAGACCCCTAAACCAGAGGGGGCTTCTGACTATTCTTAGAGGAAGACTTAGGCGGCCTCAAATGACCAGACCTTGTCTCAAGCATCTAACAGCTTAGGCCAGACTTCCTCTCTGGCCCTGTTTGGTTTAAGCAGTTTCCTGGTCTGGCAGGATTTGTTATCTTAGCACCCAGCTTGTCAAAGCCCTAGTGCTACTTGTCATAGCAAACAGGCCCCTGTCACCCTGTGGCTGCAAGCCAGGCAATGCTTATGTTCCAAAAGTCAGACCTGCTGTTCTTACTATAAAGCTCTGCTGGACCATGGGTGGCTTCTATCTTTGGATGTAAGGATGGGAGGATGAGCAGCACCTCATGCTGCGTAAGAGCACAGGTTCTGGTGGTTGACAGCCTGGATTCAGGCTGCACTGCCTTTCTGGCTAGCTGTGTGTCTTTGGACAAGTTGCTTACCCTTTCTGAGCAATAGTTTCCTCATCTGTGAAATGGGGATTATAATGGGGTCATTTTTCACAGTAAGTAAGATGAGCCATGGAAAAGCACAATGCCTTGTGCAGAATGAGAATATTTTTATCTTATAATATTACTATTTATTTTCTCGACAAGTGTTTAATTAGCACCCATTAGGGACTGGGCACTGTTCTTAGCTCTGGGGAAAATAGCAGTGAACAAAATGGACACAAATGTAGACCTTGTGGAACTTACACTTTGGTGTTGGGAGGAGACATTCAGATGACAAGTAAATAAGTAAAGCCTGGAGCAGTGGCACACACCTGGAATCCCAGTTACCTGGGAGGCTGGGGCAGAAGGATCACCTGAGCCAGAGTTCAAGACCAGCCTGGGCAACATAGTGAGATTCCCATCCCTAAAAATACCACACACACACTAAGGAAAATGTGTTATCTATTAAGTGGTAAAAGTGCTGTGGAGAAAATGAAAGCAGGGAGGGGTGCCTAGATGGTGGTATAATTTAAAGTGAGGGGTCAGGATGGGTTTGCAGAGGAGGTGATATTTGAGTAAAGACCTCAAAAGGGTAGAGAAGGACTCCACGGGGATACAGCTGGAAAAGAGCTTTGGAAGCTGAGGAACAGCTCATGTGGAAGCCGAAGGGGAGTGAGCCCGGGTTGTTGGAAAATTGTGGGGCCAGGGGTGAGGCCACAAGGGGCCCTGGGCATGACATTTAGGGAGGTGCTTGCTCTCCAGTACCCACTGCACTCATGGGACTCTGAGCACAGGTGTGAAGGAGGAAAGAGTAGTGAGAAGAGAAGGTGGTGAGAGCTGCTGGGTTTATGTGGGCTCTGCCTCCATCCTGTAGGATCCACAGGGGATTTTGAAACTTCTGTCTTACTAAAAAATGGAGTTTGGGGGCTGGCACACTAACCTACTGACTTACAGAAAGTCACTTTCTGACTGCGTGGGCCGGTGACAGAGCGCTGGCCCGGGGCAGGCTGAGGCTCTGCCACTCACTGAGGGCGTCAGGTGGGTGAGCCATGTTTATTCATCCAGCAGCTTTTACAGAGCTCCCACGGCAGGAGATCGTGCTGGCACCTGCCCGGTATTACTCTCTTCATCTATGACACGGGGACAGCGATGCCCTTCCATCTACTCCATCCTTCCAGGGGTGTTCCTTCTGAGGCAAGAATGCAATAGAAAAGCAAAGCAGAATGTATGAGGCTATTTGCACTATCCATAATACAGAAAAAAATGAAAACAAGGTAGCTGTCCAGTGGTAAGGGGAGGTTTGGCAGACCATGGCACAGCACACGATGGGTGGGTCATCACACACACAGATGTCAGTTACAGAGGCTGGGTAAGAATATGAGCATATTCATACTGTTACATCGAGGGAAAATACACAGTATTTAAGATTGCATGTATGTGGCATTTGTAGTCCTGTAAATATGTGATGATACGTATGCAGATGGGGAAAACTAGAGGTGAAATTGAAATGAGTTATGTGTGGTGGGACTGTTTTCCTTTTGGAAAAATTCCTTTATTATTGCTATAATTGCATTCCTTCATTTATTAAAGTAATGAATATTTGAGCGCCTACTAGCTATCAGGCTCTGAGAAGGTGCTTGGGTAGAGCAGTGGACTGGACTGCATGGCCCCTGCCCCCGGGGGACCATGCTCAGTGAGCGATTCTCGAGCCCCCACCCCTTCTCAGCGCTCAAGGATTGAAGGCTAATGAAGTGGTGCAAAATTCAAACTTTCTGGAATAAAACGGAGAGTTGATCCTCCAGGTTCTCTACAGGGCACTTGTTGAGCCAGTCCCAGATTCTGCTGAGAAACAGGGAAGTTTCCAGAGTTGCCACCCCCTCCTGAGGGTAGAGAACTCAGGGGTAGAGCTGGCTTGGCACCAAAAGGGCTCCCTGAGTCTTGGCTGCTGGGACTTGAGCAGTGCTAGGGCACTGCCGGTGAGCTGTGATCCCACCTTCTCAGGGAGCGCCCCTGCCCTTTTGACTGTGGTGCCTTTGGTATGAGGGGTTGTCCCAGGAAGGAGACCACAGCTGTGGGCTCATCTCCTGGGTGCCCAACACTCACAGGGTCCACATTGCCCGTGATGTGCCCTGGGAAGCCCATGGTTGACTCAGAAGGACTGAAATGTTGGGCAGCCACAGATGGTTCCCGCTGCCCCCACTCTGAGGAAAGCCCTCTGGCTGTTTGGATGATGGTGGTGGCGATGAGGACATTTGTAACTATAGCACACATGTAAGGCCTGCTGTCTATGTTCTGGGCTCTCAGATAGCACTGGGAATACTGTATCCCGCCAGTCCCCTCCGTTACAGGAAAGGGGTCCTGATCCAGACCCCAAGAGAGGGTTCTTGGATCTCATGCAAGAAAGAATTCAGGGCAAGTCCATAGAGTAAAGTGAAAGCAAGTTTATTAGGAACGTAAAGGAATAAAGACTGAATACTCCACAAACAGAGCAGCCCTGAGGGCTGCTGGTTGCCCATTTTTATGGTTATTTCTTGGTGATATGCTAAATAAAGGGTAGATTATTCATGCCTCACCTTTTTAGACCACACACGGTAACTTCTTGACATTGCCATGGTATATGTAAAGTGTCATGGCTCTGGTGGGAGTGTAGCAGTGAGAACAACCAGAGAGGTCACTCCTGTGGCCATTTTGGTTTTAGCCGGCATCTTTGCTGCAACCTGTTTTATCAGCAAGGTCGTTATGACCTGTGTTTTGTGCTGACCTCCTGTCTCATCCTGTGACTTAAAGTGCCTAACCATCTGGGAATGCAGCCCGGTAGCTCTCAGCCTTATTTTACCCAGCTCCTGTTCAAGATGGAGTCGCTCTGGTTCACACGCCTCTGACACCTCTAGCCGCCCTGGAAACACCGGAGTTTGGTTCTCACCTCCTATTGTACAGGGAACTGAAGCCCAGAGAGGTGAGTTAGACTCTTGAGGGCACACCAGTGGTGACAGGCTGAGATTAGAATTGGAGTCTGGCTGATGACCAAGCCCATGCCTTTGCAGTTATTCTTTGTCACAGCTCACTGGACTGTGGGGCGGTACAAGTTAAAAATCTGTCTACATAGGGAAAACGGTGATGTATAGACCCCTCTCTGCCTCCTACTCCACTCCCGGCCCATCCCTCCCAGAATGCCATCATAGCCCCTCCACTTCTACACCAGATGCTTCAGGGAAAGTTCCCTGTTCTCCTCTTTTTTTTTTTTTTTTTTTTTTTTTGAGACAAGGTCTCTGTCACCCAGGCTGGAGTGCAGTAGTGCAATAACAGCTCACTGCTGCCTCAATTTCCCAGGCTCAAGCAATCCTCCTTCCTCAGCCTTTTGAGTAGCTGGGACTATAGATATGCGCCACTACACATAGCTAATTCTTTTATTTTTTGTAGAGATGAGGTCTCACTATGTTGCCCAGGCTGGTGTTGAACTCCTGGTCTCAAGTGAGGCCAAGGCCTGCCTTGGCCTCCCAAAGTGCTGGGATTACAAGGCGTGAGGCACCACACCTGGCCTTCCTGTTGTCTTTGAGGGAGACTAAAGCCCTCTAGCTTCAAAGGAAGGAGTTCTTTCTTTAAGGACAGACTATGTCATGACCTTTTCACCCAGAAATTCCAGGGCCTAGCCCAGTACTTGGCACACAGTAAGTGCTGAGGAATTGAACGAGGGTTCTGGAGTATATGCTTTAATCAGGGCTAAACTAACCTCACGGCATTCCTAGAAAAATAACACAAACTGGTGTAAAAGGGGATTGTGTCAAGGTTAGGAGTGTGGCCTCTGGGGTCAGACAGCCTGAGTGTGACTGTGCCTGTGCTGTGGACTCTTCTTACCTTGGTCATTTTGCTTTTCTGGGTTCCAGTTTCCTCACCTGAGGAATGGGGATACATGAATGGGGACAATGTCGTACCTACTGGTTGGGGCTGTTGTGCGGATTCTTTATTGTTTTTTTGCATGATGTCACCACATTGGCCATGAGATGTTGTGAGGATTAAATGAATACAGTAGGTGGAGTAGGGCTTTGTGCCCAGTAAGCGCTTGATAAACATGAGCTGTCCATTATTGTTCTCTGGGGAGAATCCTCTGCCCCCAGGTGTGGGTTCTCATCCTGTCTGTGGCTTCAGAGTCCAGACCTAATGCCACCGACCTCCTTGCCCTTCCTGCACCCCCACCATGGAGCACCATCGGCGGAGTGGGGTTGGGGGCTTATCACCCCAGGAAGATTAGATAAATTGGGAGGTGGGGAAGTCTTGGGCAGACTCAAGACCCCTGAGTCCCAGCTTTGTCATACTGTGACCCTGGGCAGGTCCCCTCCTGGGAATCCATTTCCTAATCTGTGAAATAAGCACGACTGTTGCTGGGGTCACAAGAACATGGTCAGTGCCATAAAGCATGTGGCGGGTGGACCTCCATCCATGCTCCTCCTTTCATCCATGCTCTTCCCTCCATTCATGCTTCTCCCTCCATCCACGCTCCTCCCTCCATCCACGCTCTTCCCTCCATCCATGCTCCTCTCTCCCTTTGTGCTCCACCGTCCATCCATGCTCCTCCCTCCATCCATGCACTTCCCTCCCTCTATGCTCCTCCCTCCGTCCATGCTCCTCCCTGCATCCATGCTCTTCCCTCCATCTGTGCTCCTCTCTCCCTCCATGGTTGTGCATCTGTGCTCTGCCCCTCCTCCCCCATCCATGCTCCTCCCTCCATCCGTGCTCCTCCGTCATCCTGGAGTGCCAGGCCCACTGTCAAATCTTATGTGAGTTCACAGAACCCATGTCAATAAGGCGAGAGCAGATGGGTGGCTGGGTTCCCGTTCTCGCTGCAGCATCCCAGGTTGCACCCCTCACCTCTCTTTGCTCTTCCTTTTGTTCCTTCTGAGGTGGGTGTAGGGAAGGGAGGAAGGTGCCGCTCCTAGTGCAGGTGACAAGGATGGGCCGCTCTGACCCACACTGGCCCTCCACCTGCTCTTTGCTCAGTTGGGACCCCTTCATCTCCTTCAAGTGCTGCAGGACATGAGACAGACGCTTGGACTTCCCTTGAGAGGCGGGCATCCCAGACCTCTGTTGCTGCCTCCAGGGAGTGGGTAGGTTCTGGTTGGAAGGAGGAAGGGCTTCAATGGGATGTGAGCCTCAAGCACAGGAGAGAATTACATCCCTGGGTCCAGATGGTTGAAAGGGGCCATTCCTAAGCAGTCTGCAGCACAGGTGCTGTGGGATGAGAGTGACTGACTGACAGAGGGGTGGCGGCACCACACAGACATTAGAGGCTGACCTGTGCTGTGGGGGCACCTGGGTCGGGCCATATTCTCTGGGGTGTGTGTGAATGTATGTAGGTGTCTGCCTGTATGTGGGTTTGTCTGAATGTAAATAGGAATTCTTGGTGACATTCAGGGAAAAGTTTAATGATAAAGGGGTCCTTTAAAATGCAAGTCAGCTCTTTTGCATCATCTGCAGAGACCATTGACTCTCATTCCACTTGGGGCAACAGCCAAAGTCCAGGCCATAGCTTCTGTCCTTCACCCCATTGCTCATCCTGCCCCAGCTGCTTGGGCCACCTTCCTGTTCCCACATCCCCCGGATGCCCCCAGGCCTCCTCCCCTTGCCTTCACTCCCAGAGTGAGGTCTTCTTTAAGCAGCCCATGTAATTGTGAACCCTCCTGCCTCCCCCACCTAACACATACTGTGGTTTTACTGACTTGTTCATTGCCTGCCTCACCTCCCGAGAATGAAAGCTCCGCAGGGTAAGGATTTTTCTCTTTCATTCACTGATTTTCTTTTCTTTTTTTTTTTTTTAATTTTTGAGACAGGGATTTGCTCTGTTGCCCAGGCTGGAGTGCAGTGGTGTGATCTTGGCTCACTGCAACCTCCACCTCCCAGGTTCAAGTGATTCTCCTGCCTTAGCCTCTTGAGCAGCTGGGATTACAGGCATGCACCACCACGCCCATCTGATTTTTGTATTTTTAGTAGAAACAGGGTTTCTTCATGTTGGCCAGACTGGTTCTCAAACTCCTGACCTCAGGTGATCCACCCGCTTCGGCCTCCTACAGTTGTGAGCCACCGCACCAGGCCTATTCACTGATGTTTTATCCTCAACGCCTAAACAGAATAGATGCTTAAATAATATTCAAATGAATGAAAGAAGGAACAAAGCAAGTTACTAAGAAAACTGCCAAGGCCTAGTGCAGTTTGACACTCAGAGCCCAGTAGGACCCATTGAGTAGTTTTCCTATATTGGAAATAACACCAGTGGATCTGGGCTGGATCCTCCTTAGTTGCATGCGGGTGTGTTTTCTTCTTTTGTATCAGCCAGGATAACAGGGTGTGTTCCAGGCCTCTGTGATTAAGGTTTCAGTAACACTCTGATGTCATTTTACGAAACAAAACTACCTTTGATGGAAACAGCTTATTGTGTCTTTAGCTTTTGTTGTTTTTATTATTTACATCTCTTGACTTTGTTTTTTGGTCAAATATGCCAGAGACATGAAACCAAATACCTCATCAAAGTCCTGTAAATTAGATACTCAGCTTTGTTTAAACTTCAGGTAGTTTTTTTTTTTCTTAAAATAGAAATTTTATTTTCGGGAATTTTTGTGAGTTTTGTGATTCACAGACTGCTGTGAGTTATTGCTTAGACTGCTAGGTTGGGAGGCTGTAGACCTGGGTCTGCCGTGAACTGGTTTTGTGACCCAGTGTCCTGAGCCCCAGTTTTCTTGTTTGTGGAAACAAGGTGAGGGAATTGGACTGGCTGATTTCTTCTGAAGTCTCTTTCAATTCTTTAATTCTGTCTCTCATGGGCCAAACTGACAGAGATAGTAATTTAAGTTCATAGCACATACGTGCCATATTTTAGCCAATAAGGCACGCTGCACCTTGTACATAAGATACACGTAGGTACCGTGGCCCTTCAATCACGAGTCAGCCTCATGCCTTCCTGTCGTGTGGTTGTGGACTGTGGAGCCACCAGCCTTCCTGCTTGACTCTCTGGTGACTGCCAGCATGATGAGTGGGGCCACCAGCACTTATATAGCTATCTCTATGCCATGGAAACTCATCCTTTTGGGGGTTCAGCTTCAGGGAGTGCAGAGGTTTTAGGTTACATGGATGAATTGTAGAGTGGTGAAGTCTGGGATTTTAGTGTACCCATTACCCGAGTAGTGAACATTGTATTCCAATATGTAGTTTTTCATTCCTCACCTCCCTCCCACTGTCCCTTCTCCTGAGTCTCCACTGTCCATTATACCAGAACTGTATGTAGATTTTATTGCCAGAGTTTGAAGCTGGTGCCCTTGGGCTTTGGAGACGATTTGGTTTAAATCCTGAGTGCTATGATGCTAGCTGTGTTCATTGATTGGACTCTGTATGTTGAACCTTAATTTCTGTCGTCCATCAGATGAGGGCAACAGCTTCTCTCAGAATGTTTTTGAGGGTTAAATGTTATAGCGCATGCCAGCTGCTTAGTAAAAAGCATAAATGTTGTTGGTGGTGCTGAGAAAGAAGAACTATTATGATGTGGGGGTAAAGAACATCTCCAGACCAGGCGTGGTGGCTCATGCCTATAATCCCAGTACTTTGGGAGGCCAAGGCAGCAGGATCTCTTGAGACCAGGAGTTCGAGACCAGTCTGGACAACGTAGCAAAAAAAATAAAATTGTATGTATATAAAAATTGTATCCATGGTCCTGGGGTTGCAGAAGCAGGGATTCACTGTCTGCAGAACACCAGCAAGGAGAAGGCCCCATCTTTTGGAGTTGCTGAGGCAGATAGTGAGCCTGAATGTGTACGACCACTCTTGGCTGGTAACTGTGCTGCAGGTGGGAACAACCCATTGTTTACGTTTATAAGATGCTAGCTCAATAAAGTTACCTGAGTCTTGGCACTGGAGATTTGTGTTAAGGACCAACTACGATTTAAAAATAATTTGGCCCCAGGATGTTAATTGCAGCATTATTTTATACTGATGAAGAATTAACAAAGCATCTAAATATCCAGTATCCTATACCTACAAGCTTGGGATAGACTGTAAGTAAAAGTAAAACTGGAGCACATTTAGACCCATGGCACTTAAAAACAGCAAACATTTGCTATAAAGAATTACTACTTGAGAAGATATTAATGATGAACCACTAACAGGCAACAAAACAGGTTACCAAACGGTATGACCCCAGTTAATTATTATAAATGAAATAAGTGGAGGGAAAGTGAAGGAAATGCATACAGTTGTTAAAGGTGAGTGGTTTGTCCACCATCAGTGGATAGTGGCCTAATACTTAACTTATTTTCCTCTTTTTTCTTTCCCAATTTTTCAATAAACCTACATGTCTCATGTGTTGGGGGTAAAATCATGTCATACACAAAAAATATTTTGGCTGGATTTTCAGTCCTTCAAAATGTGACAGACATTTCTCCCACGTTATTTTTGTGCCCACTGCCAAGTTTTAACCATTTCATTGCGCAGGCCTCGTCCCTGGCTTAATGTGGTTATCTGCTCATGTGATGTGGTTTGAGTCTACAGGTAAAAAAAATAGATTTTTTTTCAAGTGCGTGAACTAGGAGCTTGAGAATGATGAGGGAGAAAATGGAAAATTCACACAGCAACTCATCAACAGGTTTTTTGAAGTGAAATTATGTGCTCTTAAAAATAATCTAAAACCAGGAAAGAGCACGTTAGATCCTGTCAGCTCAGTCGTGAGGTAGAAATCACAGACCCAGCTGGGCACAGTGGCTCACGCCTGTAATCCCAGCACTTTGGGAGGCCGAGACAGGTGGGTCACCTGAGGTCGGGAGTTCCAGACCAGCCTGATCAACGTGGAGAAACCCCATCTCTACTAAAAATACACAATTTGCTGGGCATGGTGGTGCATGCCTGTAATCCCAGCTACTCAGGTGGCTGAGGCAGGAGAATCACTTGAACGTGGGAGGCGGACGTTGCAGTGAGCTGAGATCGCGCCATTGCACTCCAGCCTGGGCAACAAGAGCGAAATTCTCAAAAAAAAAAAAAAAAAAAAAAAAAAAAATCACAGACCCGTGCTTTTCCTCTGTGACTTTATGTGTCATTTCTTTCTTAGGTGACTGGACTGATGTTCTGTTCTAGATGAAACTCCTTGAAGGGACCGTTTGAAAAGGCTTGATGTGCTGCCCAAAGCCCCCTTCAGAGCTGACTTCTCCACCCCCAGCTGCCGTGAGCCTTGGCCGCTGACAGCTCATAGCTGAGTCCCTCCCCTGAAGTCACCTTCTGCTGAAGGGCACATCCTCTCCCAAGGTGACCCCCTCCAACGTTTAGTGTCCATTGTAATAATGTGTCTACAAAAATAGACCTTTTGAAGGAAGAGATAAGGAAAGCTCTATTTTCTTCCTGCAGCTCTCTTTGAGGGCCTCTGGATGGGAATTCCTAGATGGAGAACTCCCTGTGTTGCAGTGGTGGCGGGTGGGGAGCTGGGGATGTGTGTCTTTTGTATCTGCAGTGCCAGGTATAGAGGAGGCTGACGTGGGGTGTGAGAAATACTGGCTGGAAGCAGACAGAGAGCAGTGAGGTGCCAGTGACCTTGGTCAGTCCCAGTGTCGGAGGCTCCAATGGGGAGCCACCCTTCCTTCCAGGAGGGCTCTGCCCTTTTCACAGATTTCAGAGAGTGATAATAATACTTGTTATTTATTTATTTAGAGACAGGTTCTCCCTCTGTCGCCCAGGCTGGAGTGCAGTGGCACAATTTCGGCTCATTGCAACCTCTGCCTCCCAGGTTCAAGCAATTCTCCTGCCTTAGCCTCCAGAGTTGCTGGGATTACAGGTGTGCACCACCATGCCTGGCTAATTTCTACATTTTTAGTAGAGATGGAGTTTCACCACGTTGCCCAAGCTGGTCTTGAACTCCTGGCCTCAAGTGATCTGCCTGCCTCGTCCTCCCAAAGTGCTGGGATTACAGGCGTGAGCCACCATACCTGACTCCATTGTGATTTATTTGGTGAACATTTATTGAGTACCTAGCGTATGCCAGACATTCTGACAGGTGTCATGGGTGCAGAAGGAGGAGCCCTGACCCACAGCATACACACAATTCCCATCCAGTGTGATGGGGAGGCCCCTGGGGAGCTTGAGGTCCTGCAAGGGAGGGAGGGCAGGTGCACAGAGAGGGAAACAGCCTGCCTGCCTCGGGGCTAGGGGTCAGGGCCTGCCTCTCAGAGGAGCCGATGCTTGATCTGAAGCTTGAACCTTCCTGATCAGAAGAGCACGGAGGATGCTCCAGGCAGGGGATTACCCAAGGAGCCGCGCGGTGTTCGTAGTGGCTGCGGTGTGCAGGGAGTGGTACATCACATCTGTAAAATGTGTCTCAGAGCTTTATTGGGAAGTGTATGTGAATAGGCTCCTTTACCAACACTGTCCTCCCCACGGAGTTGGGGATGGAAGATTATCCCCACTTTTACGGGAGAGGAGACATCCCGGAGAGGTTAAGACAGTTTCCCCAAGAGGGTTATTGGTCGAGCCTGGTTTGAACCTGGCTTCCTATCCCTGGCCCATTTCCCCAGCCTGGCAACACTGCCCCTGCCTAACACAAGAGAGTCCACCAGCTCTCGGGCCATGGCTGTCTGTCATGGGGGCCAGTATGCCCACCCTGGACTGTTCTCTTCTCTCACATGAGTCATCTCCTGGGTTGTCAGCCTGGCATGGTGTCCGCATGTGGGCTGATGGGTCACCAGAACCCTTGGTCTGAGCTGAGGCAGAGAGGGCAGGGTGACGAGTGGATGCTAGGCTCTTGCTGTGTTTGGAACTGCTGGGGAGACACTCCCTCTCCCCCACTGTCAATCTGGCTTGCACACTCCCATTCCTGGAGTTCAGATGGGTGGGCTTGGGAGTCTGGGAGCAGGAAGTAACAGGCCTGACTGGCCCTCTGCAGACAGAGTAGATTTGGAGGAAGCCCAGAACCTCATGGAGGGGACACAGGGCTATGTCTTTCACAGTGGGTTTATTATAAATGAAATAAATGGAGGGAAAGTGAAGGAAATGCATACAGTTGTTAAAGGTGGGTGGTTTGTTCACCATCAGTGCCTAATAGTTAACTTATTTTCCTCTTGGTACTTTTTTTTCCTTTCCCAATGTTTCAGTGAACCTACCTGTCTCATGTGTTGGGGGCAAAATTGTGTCATCAATAGGGCTTGTGCACAGGGCTGTGTCTTGTGTAGTGGATGGGGAATGGGCCTTGGAGCCAGCCAGACCTCACTTTGCCATTTGCTGGCTCTGTAACCTTGGATGAGTGAGTTAACCCCAAAACCTTGATTTCCTTTTCTGTAAAATGCATCTCTCCCCCGAGGGCTGCTGGGAGGATTGAAAGAGGGTCTGCGTGCAAAGAGCTTAGCTACAGGGCTGCTATATCTTAATTCATAGTAAGTGTTCTCCAAACGTTAGTTCTTCTAATTATTCTTCGTGCTTCTTAGTGTGCCTGGCTCACAGTGGGGTAGGCTTTGAAAAGAACGTATGAACTCAGGTTTATGAGCGTTTGTTAAATAAGGAAGTATTAGAATTTGGATTAAGTTGTTTCTGGCCTCCAATACATGAAGCAGGCATGGTGGATTTTTGCTGCAAGCAAAACCATCCTGTTTTCTTAACTTCCCTTGGCACTGAGCATTTGTGATTCTTCTGCACAGCCCTGCAAGGATTTTCTTTAATGTAAACACACTGACAAGAGTGGTATTTAACAATTGGAGTCTGGTTTGGCTCCAGGTACCCACCCGTTGTCTTAGGTCTGGCATCCAAGGCTGCTGAGCTGGTGAGTCTGGTGCCTGGTTGGCATGAAGGCATCAGGGTAAGTGCTCCCCAACCCCAACCACCCCGCCAAATGTGGCTGTGACTGCAAAGTGGCCAGTATGTGGAACTCCCTAGTGGGCTTGCTTGGCATCAGTTTGCTGGGAGGATCTCTGCTGAGGACACAGGAATGGCCATGCAGGCTGACAATGCCTGGAGAATAAGGATGGGAAGTGGGGGCCCTGGAGCCTGTCCACCCATCTGGGTGTACACAGGCTGGAGGCAGCAGCCCCAGGGATGGGGTAGGGAGGCTTCAAAGCTCGGAGTGCCAACCTTGATTGTGCCCGTTGACTCCTACCTTGGGATTTGTGGTCCCCTCCCTGGATTCTCCCTGTCCACCTGAGACTGCAGTGGGGGAGGGAGCTGTAGGAGGCAAGGCGGGTGGTTTGGGGTTGGAGTGGCCTGGGAATCCCTGGTTGAGAGAGCAGGCTAGATAACACTGGACTGCAGGTGGGACACTTGGCTTCTCTTCCCGAGTCTACCACTCACTTGCTGGGCAGCCTTTGACGGGACATTCAGACCCTCTAGGCTGCAGCGTCTTTAGCTGTAAAATGGGGAAACTGTCGCCTTGGGTACTTTCCTGATCTATGATGCTGAAACACGCCGGAGAATTGCCAGTGACCTTTTTTTTTTAGATAGTCATGTGGTAAGACACTAGAGAGCTGTAAAAGAATATAGAGTGAAAGAGTAAACCTCCCTCATACTGTGTTAGTCCATTTTATGTTGCTATACAGGACTACCTAAGACTGGGTAGTTTATTTAAGAAAGAGGTTTATGGCTGGGCCTGATGGCTCACGCCTGTAATCTTAGCACTTTGGGAGGCCTAGGCGGGTGGATCACCTGAGGTCAGGAGTTGGAGACCCGCCTGGCCAACATGGTGAAACCCTGTCTCTACTAAAAATACAAAAATTAGCCAGGCGTGATAGTGCACGCCTGTAATCCCAGCTACTCGAGAGGCTGAGGAAGGAGAATCACTCGAACCTGGGAGGTGGAGGTTGCCGTGAGCCGGGATCGTGCCTCTGCACTCCAGCCTGCGTGACAGGAGTGAGACTCCATCTCCAAAAATAAATAAATAAATAAATAAAAGGGGTTTATTTGGGCTGGGTGTGGTGACTCACTCCTGTAATCCCAGCACTTTGGGAGGCCGAGGTCGGTGGATCACTTGAGGCCAGGAGTTCGAGACCAGCCTGGGCAACGTGGCAAAACCCCATCTCTTTTTTTTTTTTTTTAAAGTTTATTTGGCTCACAGTTCTGCAGGCTGTACAAGCATGGCTGTACAAACATAAATTTTATGTTTTTTTTTAGAGGCGGAGTCTCACCCTGTCGCCCAGGCTGGAGCAAGTATAGTGGAGCATCTGCTTCACTTCTGGTGAGACCTCAGGAAGCTTTTACTCCTGGCCGAAGGTGAAGGGGGAGCAGGTGTGTCATGTGTCTAGACAGGGACCAAGAGAGGAGGAGGTACCAGGCTCCTTTAAACAACCAACTCTCGCCTCTTGCTTGAACTAATAGTGTGAGAACTCACCTGTTATGGTGGGGGACGGCACCAAGCCATTCATGAGGGATCCACCCCAATGACCCAAACACCTTCCACCAGACAACACGTCCAACGTTGGGGACCACATTTCACCATGAGACTTGGAGGGGACAAATATTCAAACTATATCACATACCCAATCTCACTGCCTCCCAGTGTCCCTGGTCAGAGGCATTCATAACAGCTTTTAGAGATTTTTTGTGCATGTGCACCCATAACTGTGCACATGTGTTCCAGCCTTTAAAATTTTTGAATTGTGAAATATACATTCAAAACATATATAAAGTTTAAAGAATGATAAACTGAACACCCATGTACCCACTACTCAGGTTAAGAAATGGAATATTCCCAGTCTCTAGACCCCTTCTGTGTTCCACAATCCTTTTACTCAAGTAGGAATATGCTATTTATGCTCTTTTTACTTTTTTACTTCTGTCTGGCTCACATGTCTTGTTTTTTTTAATAGCTGATAACATTTCCTGTATCTGGATGTACCATTATTAGTAGTAGTTTTTTTTAACCAATTTCCTCTTGATGGTTACTTAGGGTGTTTCCAATCTTTTGCTGTTACCAACAATGCTGCAATAATTTTTCTGGCTTCCAAGAACTGACATTAATTAGAATGTGCTATGAGAAGTCCTATTAGCAGAGCATGGTGGCTCACTTTGGGAGCACTTTGGGAGGCCAAGGCAGGAGGATTGCTTGAGTCTAGGAGTTAGAGACCAGCCTGGGCAACATGGTGAGTCCCTGTCTCTATTAAAAAATAGTATTAGGCCAGCTGCGGTGGCTCACAGCTGTAATCCCAGCCCTTTGGGAGGCCGAGGCAGTCAGATCACGAGGTCAAGAGATCGAGACCATTCTGGCCAACATGGTGAAACCTTGTCTCCACTAAAAATACAAAAATTAGCTGGGCGTGGTGCCGCACGCCTGTAGTCCCAGCTACTCGGGAGGCTGAGGCAAGAGAATTGCTTGAACCCGGGAGGCGGAGGTTGTAGTGAGCCGAGAACGCGCCACTGCACTCCAGCCTGGCGACAGAGCGAGACTCTATCTCAAAAAAAAAAATTCTTTTTTAAATGTCCTGTTGTCTCAGCGTCTCTGACCTGTCAATGTCTTCCAGAGCAATACAGAAACATTTGCAGCACAAAAGCCCTGCATGGCTCTCGTCTCCTAACATGTTGATGTCCTGTGCCACTCTCCCTGTACCTGGGTGGTGCCAGCATTCCTGTCTGATGCCATGCCTCCCTGGAAGCCCCTGGGGGCCGGGCCCGTGGGAGAGTGTAGGATCCTCATTGAATCCTCAGCTGGGTGTCTGCCATGGGTGTGCCCACATGCAGGGTGTGGAGAAGTGTGCTGATGGGAACTCAGCTGCAGGCTTGGCTCCAAGCAGAGTTCCTTTTCTTTTGATTGTGCAATGTCCCTGCGAGGGATCTGGGTCTGCCCTTCTGCTTTTCTTCATCTTCCTGCAGCGGGGAATGAGGCAGGGGGCCTGGTTTGGGGGTTCAAGCCCAGGCCACTTGAGCTTTTGAGATGAGGCTCCTTGTTTTTCTTTGCTTGCTCCCATCTGCCGCTTTCCCTTTCCTCTTCTCTTTTGTTCTTTCTCCTTTTCTCTTTCTTCAGCCCCTCTTTAGTCTACAATTCCTGGTAACCCTCGCTCATTCTTCCACCCATGTGTACAAAAGTTCTGGCCCTTCTCTTTATCCTCCATCTGAATGAGATTTGGGGGCAGTAGAGTGCAAGTCAGAGACAGTGAATCGGAGGTTGGGGCCCTGGCCTGCTTTTGGTTCTTCTCTCCCCTGTGGGGCTGCTCTTCTTGGTATCCTCACTCCCTCCTCATTCAGGTGTGTGGCTGTGAAATGAGGAGACCAGATCTGCCCAGGAGGAGGTCATGAAGAATCCACAGAAGGGAAGATGGGGGCCCAGGGGCAGGGAGGTGGCTGGGAGGTCCGCAGGGAGAAAAGGAGGGGCAGCTGCGTTCTCAAAAATGACAGTGTTTCCTTGCTTCACCAATCTGGGCAGAAAGGGCTGACCCAGAAGCTTGTTGCATACAATTGGTTCAAAGAGGCCAACAGGCCAGGATGTGGAAGCATCGTGTGTGTGTGTGTGTGTGTGTACACCTGTGTGTGTGCTCAGACCCTTCACTGGAAGATGGTAAGGTGTCGGGCAAGTGTGTGGACTCTGGGATGGATTGCCCAGGTCCATCCCACTCTACCTGTTATCAGCATCCTGGTGGGACCTTATGGAAATCACTTCTAAGTCTCCATTTCTGCATTTGTACAAGGGGGCTGTTGAGAGGATCAAATGGGATTATCCTTAAAAAGTTAAGCATATAGTAAATACTGTGTAAATGCTAGCAATTATATGAGGTGGTTTTGTTGATACTTACTGTAAAAGACCACAGCAGACTATCTCATTTATCATGGAAAATAAGGTTTTGTTTTAAAATTATGAGAAAGTTATTTTTACATAAAACCATTTTATCTTCCCCATTGTTAAAGAATGAAGATGAACGGAACCTTAGAGTTCATCCTGTGGTTTTCAAAAACCTTCGCCAGAGCAATCCCCCTTTCTTTCCCGAGTGAAATCTTACATGGAAAGCCAGTGTATAAAGAAGGTGAAATGGAAGCTGCACTGGTAGGAGGATCGGGGGTGGGGGTTACAGAATGTGAGCAGCAAAGACCTGGGGGATCTTCCTGCTGGCTTCCTGAGCCTCATTCTTGTGGTCCAGGGAGCAGTTTGCAACTCTAATATATAATTGAGTTGTACAAATAGGTACTGCCCTTTTGGATGGTAATTGACAGTATTACCCTTAGGCAGCTGACCCCTGTAAATTACCATCATTATTGAAATTGAAAATGTATGTTCCTTAGGATTCAGCAGTCTAACTTGTGGGACTCTGACACCTATAGAAACGATAGCCTGTGCACATACAAGCATAAGCACAAGGTTGTTCATTGTGTAAAGGGTTAGAGACACCTAAATGTCCAGTAACGGGAAAGGCTGAGTCAATTTTGAACTTGCTTATGTAACCATAAAAGGGACAAAGTAGATCTGTGGACTGTCTTGGACAGATTTTCGTGATATATTCAAGATGCAGAACAATATATATAGTATGATCCTTCTTTTAAAAAACCATATGCATATGTATCTATAACTGTGTGTATGTATACACACACATACACACATATACACACGGATACACAAAGCACTCTAATTTTTATGTTTTTTTTTTTTTAGAGGTGGAGTCTCACTCTGTCGCCCAGGCTGGAGCAAGTACAGTGGCATGATACTAGCTCACGGTAGCCTCCTGGGCTCAAGTGATCCTCTGGCCTTGGTCTCCTGAGTAGGTGGGACTATAGGCTCATGCCACCAATCCTGGCTAATTTTTTGTTAGTGGTGTTTGTGTGTGTGTGTCGGGGGCGGGGTGTGGGGGTGGAATGTCTAGCTTTCTTGCCCAGGCTGGTCTTGAACTCCTGACCTCAAGTGATCCTTGCGTCTTGGCCTCCCAAAGTGCTGGGATTACAGGCACGAGCCACTGTGCCCGGCCACAAAACACTCTAATGCTCATTACTTTAGGAACCAGCTGGGAAGGCTACAGACCAAACTGCTAATAGTACTTATTTGGGGGGATAGAAGGGAAACTGGTATTTTTTACTTTATAGTTTTCCCCTGTCCACAAAGGCTGGTACTTTATGTAATTTATTTCCTAGTTGGTGTTTTCCTTCAAATTAAAAAGGAAGGGAAATAAAAGTATGCTGGTCATCACAGAGGTGAGAAAATGACTCACAAGGGGGCGGTGGATTTGCCCAGGGTCGCCCAGGTCTGTGTGGGGCAGTGGCCAGCTGTTTAGTGTGTGCAGCAGGAGAGCTCAGGGGCTCCGACTGAAGTTAGTCGGCTGGGAGGCCCCTTGCTCCTGCCTTGTTTTTGCCCTCACAGGCTGGCTCCGGGGCTGCACTCCTGCTACACTCTGCTCACCATCTGTTAAGGAAGCAGTTGGTAGGCTGTGAGCAGTGCATGCCTCCCTCCCATGTCTGATTTAACCAGCCACCCTTCTCTCCGTCAGCCTCCACCAAGGCTGTGGGATCATTCTTTAATTACTTACAGGGGTCAGCCACCTGATGGGACGCCTTTGCTGGAGACAGACGGTACTGACAAGCAGATTAGTTGCACATTGGGAGGAGGGAGGAGACGAGGAGAGTGTGTGCCGCAGATACGAGTGGGTGGCTTCAAAATAGAAATTCATGAAGGCTCTAGGAAGGTAATTTTAAACACTGTTCATTTAGAGGCTGTGGTTCAGGGGTGAGCAAAGCTGGAGGCAGCCCGCGCAGCACATGTTGACCTTGCTTTCCCGTCAGACTTGGGAGGGAGGAAGGGAGGAGACTCCTCAACTTTGCAGAGCTCTGAAACTGGGTCTGTTCAAAGTTACACCTGCTTGTTTCTTGTACCCGTGAATTCCTTTCTAGGAATGATCAGGCATCCATAGGCAAGATCTTCCACGAGAGTCAATAGACCTGAGCCCAAATGTCAGCTCTGTGTCTGAGCTGCCGTGTGACCTTGGACAAGCTGCTTCCCTTCCCTTGCTTGGGCTGAGTTTCTAACATTCCTAACTCGGGATCAAAAGAGGTGAGTCCTGTGGACTTCCACAGCTCTAGAATGTTCTGTGAGTAATATGCCCTACTTGCTGTTTGCAGGGAGGCAGCCATGAGTTAGATAAAGCCCCAGAATTCAAGGCACCCATCCCTTCCTGCTGGCCACCAAGCAGACCTGTGGATCTTGACTTGTCCCTTATCTACCCATAGATGTTGGCTTGGAATAGGGAGGAGGTGGGACTTATTTTGAGCCTGAGTTCCCCATGTACAAAATGGGGCTAACAGGATTTGCCTTGCAGGGTAATGAGGATTTGTGAAAATATGGTTGAATTCCTGGCACATCGTAGGTGCTCATTAAATAGTGTTATACACTTAGTACTTGGCATTCCCAGCCTTGCTTTTTGTCTTTGCTGGAAATATATTCCATGCGGGGAGGGAAATGGGAATGATCTTACTTTATAGATGCCACTTCATAGAAAGCATTGGCACTGGGATTGCCAGCCTTTCCCAAAGCAGTGTGTGTTCCTTCATCATTCTGCTGATGATGATCATTTATGGAGCAATTTACTATGTGAGGTACATGATAACCCCAGTCTCCTTTAATCCTCGTGAAACCCTATGAAGCAATAAGGGACTATTATTATCCCCACTTTATACATATAAATGAAGAAAGTGAGGCTTTGTGAAGTTGAATGATGTGCCCAAGGTCACCCAGTTAGTAAATGCTAAAGCTGGAGTCCTCAGTCTTAGTTATTAATGTAAGCTTGCTTTTCAGGACCGAGAGGGCTTTGGACGACCAGGAAGGGCTCCAATTCTGAGGCAAAGGCTGTGAAACACCGGGGTCAGACAGGAAATCATGCCCTTGAATTCTTTAACGGGGCCGATTTTTAAAGTCAGAGACATTAACGATCAGCTCCGTGTAGTGTTTATGGCCTGTGTGACCCTGCCCCGTGGTTGGTGCTCGGTAGACCCCACTGCCCACGTGTGCCTGATGATTCCATTTCTGTCTTGCTTATTGCAAGTGACCTTGAATTACCTAAAACCCAGGGAAATGTGTTCTTAATCTGCCCTTTTAACAATGCTGATTTTACCCTTCTAACTCAGATTTAAATAACCTTTCCTTCTGTGTTGTCACGAGTGTAAAGAAGCAGCATCATGAAAAAGCCCAGCCCTAAAGTCTCTGTAATTATGGGGTACGGTGGAGAGGGAGGGGCACTGAATAGGAAATGATGGGGTCGTGAGACCATTGGAAATTGCACTGGTTATATTCAGTAGCAGAGCTGGAGATTTTTGCCTGCTGCTGGGAAAAACTTAAAAAGCAAAACAACCTCTGCCTCAGCCTTAGAGGTTTAGCTGTTGAATTTACTCCCTTTAATTTGAGGCATCTGAGGCTCCCATTTTGTGGTGTGATTGGCTGGGCTTTCCACCACTTCTTCCTCTCTCTGGCCAGAGAGAAACCTGGGGACGCTGAGGTGGTTTGTAGCAGCTGTCATCAATGTCCGCCTTTCATGTCCGCAGTGGTTTGGAGCAGAGGCCCAGAAATGCTTGGGGAGTTTCTGTGAATTCAGAAGAAGGCTCCTTCTCCCACTCCACTGTCTGACAGCAGGTTAAAAAAAAAATTACAAAGAGCTTCCAGGAACAAAAAGTGGAGATGATTTTTTTTTACGGCCCTTAAAGACTTGAAATTTGCAGGAGAAATGCTGTGTGGTTGCATAATTCTATACGTGGAGTATCTGGAATTATTCCTGGAGAGGCGGGCATGCACCCGGATTAGAGATGTGTAAAGTGCAGTTTTGTCTTGCAGTCCAAGCAGGTGAGCATTCAGGTCTGTGGGAAGGAAGGAAGGGAACAGCAGGTGGCAGTAACTGAGAAGCTTGCCTCTGAGTGAGATTAACTAGAATGCGTCTTTTCCGCTGCATTCAAAGAGCCAGTGAAAGGGGCAGATTTACCCAGGGTCACGTGCCTGGTCAGTGCCTTAAATGGACTCAGGGTGTGAGCCCCTGAGTCGTCATCAGCCCCCTCTGCCTCGACTTCAACAGAGTTAGTGTTTCCCCAGAGACTAATAGAGGGACCGATATTAGGGATTCCGGGGACAAGTACGAACAGGTCTTTCGATTTACATTTAAAAGCAGTAGAGAGCAGGAAGGAGATTTCTGGCATTTGTGCAGTTTAAAAACCAACTAGACAAAAAATCTTGATGGAGCTGTTTCCCAGTCAGCCTGGCAGTCCTCTCAGCATTGACGTCCTGAGAATGAAAGCTGCTCTGAGAGTGCCACTGGGCGGTGTCCCTTCCAAGTTCTCCAGGAAGCAAATTTTGGACCCTGGCCGCTGACTCCGTGTGGCCTGCTGGGTGGCTCCCTGCGCCTGGGAGGCAGCCCTGTCAGTGTCCCTGGGCTCAGCCCATAAGCAAGTGCCCCAGGTGATCCTGCTCACATTCAGTGACTGGAGAGGCAGAGGGAAGGGGCTCCCGGGCAGTGCGGGTTCCAGGTGGGCACAGCTGGTAAGCCGGGCGGCTGGGCAGGGGAGGGCGGGCGGAGGCTTCAGGTGTGCAGAGTGGGTGTGAGTTCTGCACAGCGCAGGAGGTGGTTTCTGCCCTTACCCATTGGGCAGGGAAGGAAGCTTGAGAAATCAGACTTGATTTGAGCAGGACAGGAGCTTGTGGGCTTCTGAAAGAATGTGTGCCTCAGCGGCACAGGGGTCGGGGGGTGTTTGCAGGGTGGGGAAGGAATCTTGAGAAGCCAAGCTTGATTTTAGCAGGACAGGAGCTTGTCGGCTTCTGAAAGAATGCACGCCTCAGTGGCACAGGGTTCTGGGGGTATATGCAGGGGCTGCTCCTTTCCTCCTCCCCTGAGCCCTCTAATACTGATCTCGCACTTTCCTGGCCTTGTCCAACATCTTGGGAGGCAGAAAAGCATAGTTTATATGTGTGCTTGTCTTTGTACAAGGCTCTGTGTGTGACTGTGACTGTGGGTGCTTATTTAACTCAAGAAAAGTCCAAGGGACCCCTCACACAGAGGAGGTGAGGTGCACTGGACAACCTGGGCCAGGACTTGGAGGACATGTCTGCCCCGATGATGACTTAGGCCCAGTCCCTTGGTCTCCCTGGGATATAGCCCCCTGATCTGCCCCAAAGGTGGAGTTGGGCGGCAGGAGGGAGGCTTGGAGATCATTTCTCATGTCCCTTCCAGCTCTGAAATCTGTGAGCAATGTTGTCCAGTGAGGCTGTCTCTACCAGGTAACACATGACTGCGAAGTGGGTATTTTAATCACTGTGATTTCAGAATAACAGGGCGAGCTCTCACAGAGCATTCATTGCTTCATCGATCATGCAGTCCCTGTGGAACCTGAGTTGATGGCGGGTCTACAGTCAGTTCAGTTTACTTGTAGCTGTCATTGATCAGGTGCAGACATTCTTTTCAAAGCCTGGAATCATTTTTTTTAAGTTGGATCATATTTGCTTATTATAATTAGTAAAATTTGAGTGTTGCCCCTGGGCTCTCAGAGGGAACAGTTTGGAAAGTGCTTCCTTCCAAGAAGAGACAAGATGGTACTGCGCATAAGCCTCCTTTAGGGTTGGGTCTTTATGCAGGCAGATAGTAAATGCTTCTGGAACGTTTTGAGTTCTGCCCCTACTCCATGAGCCGCCCCAGGATCTGGCTTGTTGGGACCTCATGGGCCAGTGGTCAGGCCCAGCATTATTAATCTCTTTTGGCCAAGTTCCTGGGATAGGCCTGTTTCTCCTTTAATAACTGCAGTGTGAACAAGTCTTATTTTGAGTAAGAGAGTGAGGCCCCGGGTGGCGTTTTTGTGTTTGCCTAAGGGAGATGCCTCATCTCCAGCCACCCAGTTGTGACTGGAGAGAGCCATGATGCTGCTTTTGTCTCCAATTACATTTAATAAGATGGGGGCAGGGGAGGAAGGCATAAGAGTACCATAGAAACCCCAATTTCCCCTAAAATTAGAAACCCTGAAACTCATGAGTTGAATAGAAAAACCTAGATAATTTGCCACCCCCTTTCTCTATTTTGTTCAGCCTGGTGGCTGATTCTGCCTGATTTTAAGTATTTGAAATATGTCTCAGCCAGATTTTCTGGCCCTCTTTCCTCACCTCTCCCCTCCCTTCCAACAGAGGGGAGGCCCCCATGTGGTCTTCTTGCCTAGCTGGGCCTCCTGTGCCCCAGAGCGAGAATCTGAGAATGCAGGAATTGGGTTGGGACTGTGGGGAATTTGCATGTGCCATGGTAACCAGCAAGGGGATCCTGGGGGATCTCAGGTTAATGATTAAGCCCTGAGCCTTCATTCAAGCCAGGCAGTGGCAGTGGCCCTCAGGATTTGCAGCCACCTGCCAAATGCAGGGCCTCTTCTGTTAGCTTCTCAGGCCGAGTGAAGATGGAAACTGTCTTGGAGGGGTACCGAGAGGCTGGCCGTGTGCTAGTGAATTTGCTAGTAGCCACAGCCGCCCTGCCGTGTGCTCCTCTGAGATGAGAGTGTGGGCCAGCAGGTTAGAACTCTGAGGTTCAGCTTTCATCAATTGCACACAGTTTTAAAAGCTCACATTTGTCTTTCTTTGCGTAAGCAGAAAGCATCCGACCCTACCTGCTCTGGTGTTTTCTAGGGGCAGCAGTAAGTGGGCTTTTCCTCCCTCCCTGTTGGGCAGGAGAATGCGGAGCTGCTCATTAAAGTCAGCAGATGAGTAGATATTTGGTCTTCAGCTCTTTCGTTTGCACCTCTTTGCGATACGAGACAGCAGACATTCCCAAAAAGGGCTTGCAGTTTATGTTATCGGCAACCCATTTCATTCTTCCAGATGGTGAAGGACCTTAAACTCCATACAGAGAAACAGAGGCTGAAGCTGGGGAAGATTGAATAACCAGTGCCAGGGTGGGCTTCATCCTCTTACCGTGGGACCAGCTGTCCCAGTGACTTTCACTTGTCAGTACTGCCGTCCTTTCTGGAAAATGTCCTGGGACAAGAATGGTGCCCAGATGTGGCTGCATTAATTACTGTAAACCCCATAATGAAGAAGACGTCTCCTTACAGCCCCCTTTCAGTCCTTGAATGGCCTCTAGGAGAAAGTCTGAATGTGACCTCCCTTTCTAAAAAGCAAGGAGTGGGACCAGGAGGAAACCGGCCTCAGGATCCTAGCCTTCTGCAGGCAGTGGGGCCCCAAATATATAATAATGTTGTTTTGTTTCAGTAATGCTTGTTTTTATGGAAATCTTCTGTATGGCACAGATACTAGTGTCTCCTTTATGGTAATGAGATAGTTTCTTTTTTAAAAAGTGAGTAGATTTAAGAGAAAATATTAAATAATAGTACTGGTGGCATATGCCAGACTTGATGAACAGCCCACGTTTGAGAAGCCCTGTTTGGCTGCAGCAACACATGTGCAGCAAGGAGGGCTGGCAGTATTGGTGAGGACGCTCCAGGAGTGACTGAGAAAGAGATCTTACCAGAAAGTCTGGCAGAGTCAGTGCATGCACAGCAAGACCGTCACGGTGGCAGTTTCTTTCTGGGATGGGCAGGCAGGTTTGTACAGGTTTTGCTGCAAAAATGAGGAGTGTGTGTGCGTGTACATACTGTTTTTTCCTTCAGTAGCAGCAATATTTTGCCCTTAAAAATGCCTCTTGAGGCTGGGAGCGGTGGCTCATTCCTGTAATTCCAGCACTTTGGGAGGCTGAGGCAGACGGATCACTTGAGGTCAGGAGTTCGAGACCAGCCTGGCCAACATGGTGAAACCCTGTCTCTACTAAAAATACAAAAATTAGCCGAGTGTGGTGGCGGGTGCCTGTAGTCCCAGCTACTCGGGAGGCTGAGGCAGGAGAATGGCGTGAACCCGGGAGGCAGAGGGTGCAGTGAGCCGAGATTGCACCACTGCACTCCAGCCTGGGCAATAGAGTGAGACTCAGTCTCAAAAAAAAAAAAAAGCCTCTTGACCAACCAACTCTACTTACACACAACTTGGTGTGACAATTCTATTTAGATAATTTCAACCACAGGGAAACAGCCCAGGAGTTTCCAAGTAAAAAGCCCAATGGGCAAAATCTCCTTTTCAAACTCTCCCACTTTCCAGACAGTCCAGTGGTTCTCAAACTTTTGTCATTGTCAGCATTGCTTGGGGAAGCTGATAGAAGATGGAGGACGCACCCTGCCGCACCCAGCCAGGCCTCTGTGCACTGTTTCTCCCAGGGTGATCCCGATAACACTAGTGTTTGAGATCGTGGCCCAGGTCGTGGGTCCCAGCCCTGGCTGCCATTAGAATCTCCTGGAGACTGTTAAAGCTGTTGAGGCCTGGATCCCACCCTAGCGAAGCCCCACTGGAATCTTGGGGTGGGGCCTGGGCATTGGAATTTTTAAAATGCTCCTCAGGTGATGCGGTTGTGTGGGCAGGTGGAGACTCAACTGTCCTTGATGGAGACTCTTAGGGAAACTTTAACGAACATGTGGGAATGCTTTGAGGAAGAAGCAAAGGGCGGCATGAGGCACTGAAAGAAGTGAGTGCGGCTGCAGAGGAACCCTCAGATCTGAGTTAGGTTTTAGAGGACTTCTATGAAAAAATGGAGTTAGAAGGCAAGTAAGCCAGGGTGAGTGGGAGAGCAGCACCAGCCTGTTGATATTAGAGCAGGGCCAGGAGGGTTAACAGCTTCAGGATATGCCAAGGGCATCAGAAGGGCTCTTGAAGATTTGTTCAGAGCAAGAGGAGCAAGGGTGTGATCAGCCTGAGGCAGAAGCCAAGCAATACACCATTAACTCAGGGAGGTGGAGGGAAGCAGTGCCTCTCTGTTTTCTGTTGGGCCCCTGGGCAACAAGTGTAACCCAACCAGGAGCAAGAGGGAACTGAGGCAGAGACCACAGTCTGCTTTAAATGAAGTCCACCCCTAGGACTTATTTTCCTGGGCACTTGGGAACCTGGTTATTACTATCACAGGATGGTTTATCAGTCAATTGAAGTAGCTAAGAAGGGAGATCAAGGCACTGGACAACCAGAGGGGGGCAAAAATTATCCCAGCTTCTGGGAAATTAGGAAAACGTGAATTCCAGAAACTATAGTCTGCTAAGGCTGGGCTTCATTTCTAAGAAATTTCCAGAAAGCATTATTAAAGCAGTTGCTTTATGAGCACATGTTGAGCCCAGTCTCGGTCAAAGTAATGGCCCCTTCCTACTTTCAGAGCAAGGCGTGCCAGGCTAGCCAGGCCTGTTCTGGTAGGTGGCAGACAGCCGGCCCTTGGCAAAGCTATTGGCAAGGCACTCATGATGTCATCTTCATGTGCTCCCCACAGTGAAGATGGGTCTGGCTCTCAGGTAAGCCTTCAATCATGTGTTAGGGAAAATCCTGTGGAGAGACGGGGACTGAATGAACTATTGCATGTCAGAGTTTAAAATTCATCAGCCACCACCAAAGCAGAGGGGGTGTACGAGGCCTTCTGTTTGGAAGGGTGTCAAAGGGAGTTTGTTGCAAAGTACTGACTGTGGCAAGCACACGGTTCATTTGAGTGCCTGTTATCTGAGGCTGGCCTGGGAGAACTGGCAGCGATTGTAGGGCGGAGTCACCTGCCACATCTGCACCAGTGCTGCTGTCATCTTGAGAGTAGACGCATCAGATGGGAGAAGGCACCTTCGGCCTCTGCCGTTCTGCATTATGGCATCACCTTGGATACAGGCACATTTGCTGGAGACCCAGGTCTGGGGGAGCTGAGCCAGGATGGATGACCAGCAAGCTTATAAAGAGTGCAGGGGTCAGTGGGACAAGGGAGGGTCCGTGCAATGCAATGAGTGTAAAGCTTTGCACCTGGTCAGAAGGCTCCTAGGAATGAAACCCTTGAAGCCTTCCCTTGAGCATTAGGGTCCAGCGTGGCCCTAGTGATCTTTAAGATGATGAAAGCTGATGTTAGAAGTGACGTTCCCAAGGCCACCCAGCTGCTAAGGGGTAGCTGTGCAAGTACTCATGGGATAGTGTAGGTTTGATGATGTGAAAAGACAGGTTTCAACTGCTGTCATGCTCCAGAAGGCTCTGTGGAAGTGTGGCAGCCAGCAAGGACAAGGACACCTTGGGCCATAGCAATAGAGGTTTGATGCATAGCCATGCACCTGGACCAACCAGGCCTCATTGAGATGTTCATGTTCTGTTCTGGGTACCATATTTTATTTTTAGCTTATTTGGTTAAATTAGAAACTAAAGTTGTTTTGGAAGAATATTTTAAAGTTCTAAAAGTAGTGTTACGACAACTGAAAATTTGGGAGAAAATTGAGGGGTACACATTGGAAGAGATGTTGACAAACTTGTGGGTCACTGGGGCGCAGAGGTATGAGAAATGGGAGGAGGTTTGTGGAGGAAGGATTGCGCTCACCACCTTCAGGGATTGGGGCCCTCTGCGAGTAGGGGGGGCAAAGGGTGCTGCCGGGTCCAGACCCTGACTCTGCCAGGCCTTGCACCAGCCTCTTTACAGGGTTTGACTCCAAATCCTTGGCTTTATCAGGAGATCAAGCTTATATGAAACTCCAGGATGCAGGATTCATGCCAAACAGTATGCAAGTTATGTGATAATGACAATGGCGGATGTTTTTCAAGCCCTCCCTATGTGCCAGGCATTATGCTAGATTGCATGAGCTCCAGGATACAGAATTCAGACCAAAGGCTGTGGGAGTCTGTAACAGTAATTGCTGATGTCTATCAAGCCCTGAGCCCTTCACTTTGTGCTAAACTCCTTTCATACATTGTTTCATTTAATCCTCATTGCAGCCCTATGATGCAGTATTTAGGCTTGTGGTTGCTTTAGAGTCAGAACCTTGACCAAGGTTATACATTAGGTCATCAGGAGTTGTCCTAATTTTCTTTTTTTTTTTTTTTTGAGCTGAAGTACAGTGGCCGTGATCTTGGCCGACTGCAATCTCTGCCTCTCTGGTTCAAGTGATTCTTCTGCGTTAGCCTCGCAAGTAGCTGGGATTACAGGCATGCGCCACCACGCCTGGCTAATTTTTGCATTTTTAGTAGAGATGGGGTTTCACCATGTTGGCCAGGTTGGTCTTGAGCTCCTGACCTCAAAAGATCCGCCCGCCTCGGCCTCCCAAAGTGCTGGGATTGCAGGCGTGAGCCGCCGCACCCAGCTTGTCATAATTTTCATCACAATGATTGCTGTTCCAGACACTGCTAAATACTTTCCATACGTTGTCATTAGTCCTCATAATAACTTGATGGAGATTTAGGAAACATTTTGAGGTGAAGGAATTGAGGGTCAGGTGGGCTGCTGTAGCAGAGCATGCAGACTTTGCACAAATTACTGAAAGTTGTCCCTCAGGTGGCCTGTACCAGCTGGGCTTAGTGGAGATTGTGTAGGCTGGATTGTGCTTCCACGCCTGCCTCCTTGACTGGTACCTTAGCCAAGGGCTCAGACTGCATGACAGCTGATGGCTCTGAAGGATGAGCAAGGGGCTGAGACCTGGGCAGAGCCTTTCAGCTAGGAAATGGCATAGCTGGAATTCCAAGCCAGGTCTGCTGATTCTGGAGCCGGTTGTCGTAAACCACTGTGGAGGGGAGAAAGCTGTATGCCTGTCAGAAGCGTCCGGTGTAGCCTCAACCATCCTGAGGCTTGTCTTTGGAAGTGGTCCTGCGACGACAAGGTGGCTGTCCGTCAACACCACAAGAGGAATCCCCCGATGGGTGGAGGGAGAGTGGGCTTGATGCCTCTGAAGTATCCCCTGCCTGATTCCGAGACCCTGTCTTACATCTGAGGCCATCTGTCAAAACTTAATGTCTTAAAATGTGACATTTTCCCTGTACAATCTTTTCCTTTTGCTAATTTAAAATCAACTCCATCCTCTCCTTCCACTCTCTAGCCTTTGGTGAAAAGGCAGAGGCCGGCCTCGAGCCACGTGCAGCCTCACAAGCGGTCATTGTAGGCTTGTGGGTGACCTAGTCTGTTGTCGGGAGCCCTCCTCGGGGGCAGGCTCTGGTTTTTCATCTTTCTGTGCTTGCCCACACTTGAGCGTCAGCACATTCCAGAACCTACCTCAACCGTAATCACGGCACAGATCTTGTTTGACTTCAGTTGGGGGCTGGGGTGCAAATGGCAAGAATTCTGCAGCAGCCTTCCAGCCTTGGATTCCTATCTGGGGCCGGGATGACCTTGGGCCAAGCGAGTGGCTCCCCTGGCTCTCTCAAAAAGAAATCTCTGCCTGGCTGTTCCCATCACTTCTCACGGACAGTAATGCTAGCAGCTGTGCTGATGGTAACAGTAACACAGTGAGCCCCAGTTACTGACAGGCAATGCCACTGCTGCCTCACCCTTACCATTTACCATGTGCCTGGGCTGAATGCTCTAAAGGCATTTGCCTGTTGAATCCTCACAACGACCCTTTGAGGTGGGTACCAGCATTCTTATATTGCAGATGAGAAAACTGTCTCTTAAGGGAGTTCTGAGTAAGATATTTTGAGGGAGGAGGATGATGTCATTATTTTCTTTGCTCTTTAATAAAGAGTATACTTCTTGTAAGTCTAAAGCAGAGGTTCTCAACTAGAGGTAATTTTTGTCCTCCAGGGACATTTGGCAATGTCTGGAGACATTTTTGGTTGTCACAGTTTGGAGAGAGAGTTTGTCACCAGCATCTCGTGGGTAGAGGCCAGGAATGCTGTTCAACACCTTGTGATGCACAGGACCTCCTGCAACAAAGAATTATCTGTCCCCAAATGTTAATAGTGCAAGGTTGAGATTCTCTGATCTAGGCCGGGTGGCTCCTGCCTCTAATCCCAGCACTTTGGGAGGCCGAGGTGGGCAAATCACTTGAGATCAGAAGTTCGAGATTCTCTGATCTAAAGAGAAGACAAAATCATATTCAGCCTTTTGTCCAGTTTGTTATCATTAACTCCTGCTCAAATCCTGCTTGTGGTCATTGGTGCAGTTCCCATCTATTTCTGGTTGTCTTTCTACTGAGCACGTGGGAGCATTGCACTCTCCTACCTTCTTCAGTTAGGTGTGGATGTGTGACTTGTTTTGACCAGTGAACTATGAGCAGGAAGAAACATGACATTAAAGTGGGGAAACCTTTAGTGCTCATGTGATTTGCCACACTCCTTCCTCCTACCCTCTCGTGCTCCTAGATGGTGGAGGTGCCATCAGCCTAGTCCTGGTGGAAGGAGGTGCGGGTCGGAGCTCCTAGTCAACTCACGATGAACATGTAGTATGAATGAGATGCAACCTCTGTTGCTTATATTACTGGGATTTGGGAGTTGTTTGTTACTATGGCATAGCCTATGCAATCCTGACAGATGTACTCTAAGAAGAACAAAATAAGAAGTTGACATTTGGATTAGGCAGGTGGATATCTGGCTACTGTGGATAAAAGCCCAAGCATCCAGTATTTTATGGGTTGTTTCCTATAGTGAAGATGTTGTGCTTGGCCCCTTGGGAAGTATAGAGACACTGGCAGGTTGCTTCATAGAAGAAATGGAAGGGAGTTTAAAAGATGAGTCTCTGAGGTCTGGAGAGGTTTAATGACTTACCCAAACATCTGTGAAGGCACCTGCTGGGATCCAGCAGCTGTGCCCAACCTGGCCCTGTGAGGCTGGGCCACAGTCAGCCGGCCATTCTTACCCACCTCAGTCAGTGGTTTCAACTCAGTTGCAGGTCTGTGAATATTTCCAGGGCAAAGTCTGTCTTTACCTTCCCAGGGCCTCTCGCAGGCTGTGGCACAGTCACGTTTGTTGAGTGAGTTGGGATATGGGGGAGAGAAGGCAGACAGTGAGCAGTGCCATGATGGGGTGCAGCTGTGGGGTTTGAGGGTTCCGGGGAAAGAGATGACCTGAGGAGGCCGGCAGAGACCCTGGAGCCTGCTTGAAGGGTGGGTACAGACGGGGATGGGGCCTGGGCAGGGAGAAGGGCTGGACATTTCTCACTTCTCTCTGAGTTTACATGGGCAGGAAGCACCGCAGTCCTGAGGGACTCCATGAGGGAGGAGCACTGGGGGGGGATGTCTTCCCTGAGAGGACATTCTCGCCGCCATCTGCCTGTGCAGATGCTGCCTTACCTGAGTAGCACGTGCCCTTGGAAAGGCTGCTGCTTTGCAGGAAGTGCACTGAAGGCTCATGAATTATGCTCATCTCCCTCAGTGGCTTGGAGAATAATCATTTAGTGCCAGGAGCCGGCTTATCCTGGCCCAGAGCCAGAGCTGTTCCCAGCAGCACAGAACAAAGTCAGCTTGACTTACACTCCCAGGCACCTCAGTGTTCCTGTCTTTGAAACGGGCATAATCTGGAAAGCTCTGCCTGTCTTCCACTAAGGTGAGCATGTGGGAGGGCTCTGTCCCACAAAGCCAGGGAAAGATGCTCTTATGGGTCAGAAAGGGATGGTTCAGATCTTCAGGGAACTCTTACCTAGAGAGGGATTTGGACGGGAGCCCTGGGACAGCTCTGATAGCACCTGTGGAATCAGTACTTGCTGGCTGTGGCCACGGGCTATGACACTTCAGGAGGATAGTCCGTTTGAATCCTCTGGGAGCTGGCCAGTGAGAGGGATCTGTTCTCTCACCTCCGGGTTCTGGGTGCTCCCAGAATGAGGGGTTGACCTGAACTCATTGTGGGTTCTACAGTGCAACCCGTTTGCCCCTGAGATAGCCATCCCCCAGTGTCCACAGGCCTGCACGTGCATGCTTCCTGTGACTCTGCCCCTTCTCTGTCCTCATTAACCCAGGAGGGATTAGTTCTCCATCCAAGAAGGTGCCTGCCTGCAGTCTCCACCTGAGCTGGGTGATTTGCTCAGATGCAGGCAGCAGAGGTTTGTTACTAGTGCTCTGAGAGAGGCAATACGGCAACCAGCCCTGCTCTGGAGCCAGACTGCTTGGGTTTGAATCCCAGCTTTGCCACTCCCTGGCTGTGTGGTCTTGAGCAAGCTGCTGGTCTCCCGGTTATTCAGTTGCTTTATCAGTAAAAGTATCTCCCTCAGGAGAGTTATCATGCATCTTAAATAAGTTCGTGTAATTACCATAGGCAGAATGCTTATACCAGTGCTGGCATATCATAAACATGTTTGCTGTTCATATTTTTTGTTGATGTTTCTTCCATTTTGTACCAGGTATTGGTGTCACCAAGGGGTTGCCATCAACCATGCTTCCAGTCGGTTCTTTGATAGAAACAGTGGATGTGTTTTCAATCTTACTTGAAGCACCGTGGTTCTAGTCTCAGCCCACCCACTATGGGGGAGCATGGGGCATCAGACCTCAGGGGTGACCAGGATGGCTTGTGCATAGTTGATGTTCTCGGTACTTTTCTCATTTTTTTCTTTTCCTAGAAGATAGCCTTTAAAAAATGATGCATTGCATACACAGCATAAGAATGTAAAAACAATTGGTTCAGGGCCACCACCTAACCAAACTTTTCATATTTCTATGCTCCCTCCTTGTCCTTGTCTGCAAGCGGATGTGTATCTAGTTCACCTCCTCTGCCCCAAAAACACCACGGGAAGGCAATAGTATAGTAATAAGGTCAGATTTGGGTTTTGGAGTCTGAGGGGCTTTGGCTCAGTATGGCCTTGGCCCCTTGCTGGCTGGGCCATCTTGCTAAGTGAACTTTACTTTGAGGAACCTCACTCTCACTTTTTCTCATAGCATGGGAATAATACTACCCTAACTCATGACTCCACTGCAATAATTACAAGAGGTAGTTTAGGTAAACATTCTAGCTCGATGTGGTTGTTTAACAAAGCATAGTTTTTATTATTAGTTGCAGATGTTCACTGTAGAGTTTTTAAGCACTGCCTGATACTCGATTATGTGGATATAGTTGGATTTGTCCAACCTGTGTCTGGGGTTGCAAGTTTCGATGATTTCCACCTCCCCTTCTTGGTCATCTCTGGAGAGAGCAGACTTGGGGGCCGGCAGCTGGGAGTCCCCTGGAATCTTCCCTTTGCAGTTGGTAACTTGGTGTTCTTGGGGGTTTGTCCAGCCTTTATGTCCCATCTCCCACTCCCACCCCCCTCCCCCCACCCCCAAGCTGCATTTTTCTGTGGCGTGAGTGTTGGTTGAGCTCCCTAGGGGATGCTTTGGGCTCCGCAGGTGTCATGGGTCATGGAAACCCCCAGCCCTGCCCAAGCCTGAGGAAGACGGAGGGGAAAGCTTTTTCATAGCCTGACAAACAGGTATTTCCTGTCAGCCCCCAGCTGTCAGAGAAGTTGGTCCCTCTGGTAATTCAGAGAGAAGAGCCGCACACATGCCAGCCTCCCACCCCTCAAGTCTCAGGATCTGATGAAAAAGGACAGCTGCACTGTCTAGAACTTTCTGCAATAATTGAAATGTTAATTCTGCTTTTTCCAATGCGGTAGCCGTCAGCCATGTGTGGCTCCTCAGCACTGAGGCTGTGGCTAGTCTGAGTCGGGGTGTGCAGTGTAAAAATACTTGGTGGATTCAGAAGACAATATGAAAAAAAGAATGTAAAAGATCTCTTTAGGCTGGGCAAGGTGGCTCATGCCTATAATTCCAGCACTTTGGGAGGCCAAGGCGGGCAGATTACGAGGTCAGGAGTTCGAGACCAGCCTGGCCAACACGGTGAAACCCTGTCTCTACTAAAAATACAAAAATTAGCCAGGCACAGTGGCAGGGGCCTGTAATCCCAGCTACTAAGGAGGCTGAGGCAGAAGAATTGCTTGAACCCAGGAGGTGGAGGTTGCAGTGAGCCAAGATCATGCCACTGCACTCTAGCCTGGGTGTCAGAGCAAGACTTTGTCTCGAAGGAAAAAAATATATATATTTTTAATGTTTTATATTTATTTTTGTATGTTTTGTGTGATTATGTGTTGAAGTGATATTTTGGGTATGTTTGGTTAAATAAAATAGATCATTAAAATCTTTTTTGTTTGGCTTTTTTTTTTTTTTTTTTTTTTTGGAGACAGAATTTCACTCCTGTTGCCCAGGCTAGAGTGCAATGGTGCGATCTCAGCTCACCATAACCTCCACCTCCCGGGTTCAAGTGATTCTCCTGCCTTAGCCTCCCCAGTAGCTGGGATTACAGGCATGAGCCACCACGCCTGGCTAATTTGTATTTTTAGTAGAGAAAGGGTTTCTCCATGCTGGTCAGGCTGATCTTGAACTCCCAACCTCAGGTGATTCACCTGCCTCAGCGTCCCAAAGTGCTGGGATTACAGGTGTAAGTTATCGTGCCTGGCCTTTGTTTGGCTTTGAATATGGCTACTAGAACATACCAAATACATCTCTTGGATAGTCTTGTTCTAGAGTGTGTAGCCTGGCAGCTGCTGTCCTGCCCTAGAAGGGGCTATCTTGGCTTCAGAGGGGAGAAGTGAAACCCATCTGAGTACCTCCCTAATCTCCCACGTGCCCCCAGTCTCCTGCTCCCCAACCTGCCACCTTGATTACAAAGGAGCAAGTGCCCTGGGCAGCGTTCACTGTGGCAGCCACCCTGTTAATACATTACTCTGGGGTCTTGGGTCAGCAAGTTAGGTTACTGAGGGAGCTTCTGTTGCGGGGGAGTGGCTGGTTAGGGTGGACTTTGGAGGCATGGACATGGGTTTGAATATATCTAACTGGACAGAGGAAGCCATGAGCCCTGTATGGAATTCTGGCTCTGAGCAGTTAGCATAATGGTTACCATTGACTGGGTGCCTATGGCCTGCCAAGCCCTATGCTGGGAACTTTTATCATCCCTCTGAGTTCTCCCACTGAGCTGGAAGGTGCTGTGATGTCCATTTTGCAGATGAGGATCATCAAGGGCCTAAGTTGTAACATACTAGCCTGGAGTCCTGCTATTTGTAAGTGGCAGGAGCTTGTAGTGAAGCCCCTCTCTGACTCAAGGTCATGCTCTTTGCCCCACATCACTCCTCTCTGGGCTTAGCCTCTTCTCTCCAACCCTCAGTTTCCTGATGAAAACAAAGGGGACTGGACACTTGCTCACAGGAGGTGCAGGAAGGGCAGGGACAAACATAGTCTTGAGATTCAGCCTGTCTTCACTGGGCCCTCTTTCCTAGGTTTGGGCCTGAATTTCATTTATTTATTTATTTATTTATTATTTATTTATTTATTTATTTATTTATTTATTTATTTATTGAGGTAGAGTCTTGCTCTGTTGCCCAGGCTGGAGTGCAGTGGCGTGATCTCGGCTCATTGTAACCTCCACCTCCTGGGTTCAAGTGATGCTCCTGCCTCAGCCACCCAAGTAGCTGGGATTACAGATGCCTGCCACCACGCCTGGCTAACTTTTTGTATTTTTAGTAGAGATAGGGTTTCACCATGTTGGCCAGGCTGGTTTCAAACTCTTGACCTCAGGTGATCCACCCACCTTGGCCTCCCAAAGTGCTGGGATTACAGGCATGAACCACCGTGCCCAGCCTGGGCCTGAATTTTGAACAGACCCAGGAGAGAAGCCAGGTGCAGAGGGGTTGGGCAGCCAGGCCTGATGCTCCAGTGGATCCTCTGCAGAGTGAGCAAGGAAAGAATGGTCTCCTACATTCCAAGCATTTTTCTGCAACCCTGCTTCCTAGGCCAAGTGGCTTTTAAATACCAAATAAATATTAAAGAAGCCAGAGCAGGCTGAGTGCAGTGGCTCATGCCTGTAATCCTAGCACTTTGGGAGGTTGAGTCAGGAGGATCTTTTTTTTGTTTTTGTTTTTTGGGACGGAGTTTCGCTTTGTTGCCCAGGCTGGGGTGCAGTGGTGCCATCTTGGCTCACTGCAAACTCCGCCTCCCGGGTTCACGCCATTCTCCTGCCTCAGCCTCCCGGGTAGCTGAGACTACAGGTGCCCGCCACCATGCCCGGCTATTTTTTGTATTTTTAGGAAAGACGGGGTTTCACCGTGTTACCCAGGATGGTCTCGATCTCCTGACCTCGTGATCTGCCCGCCTTGGCCTCCCAAAATGCTGGGATTACAGGCGTGAGCCACCGCGCCTGGCGAGTCAGGAGGATCTTTTGAACCCAGGAGTTTAAGGCCAGCCTGGGCAACATAGGGAGAGTTTGTCTCTATTTTAAAACAAACAACAACAAAAAACAAACAAAGTAGCTGGATGTGGTTGTGCATGCTTATAGTCCCAGCTACTCAGGAGGCTGAGGTTGGAGGATTGCCTGAGCCCAGGAACTTGAGGCTGCAGTGAGTTGTGTTTGTGGCATTGCACTCCAGCCTGGGCAACAGAACAAGACCCTGTCTCAATAAATAAAATAAAATAAAATAAAATAAAATAAAATAAAATAAAATAAAATAAAATAAAAGCCAGAGCCCTTCATTGTGCATGAAAGGCCATGTGGGGGTGCAGGGGCAATACCCAGCCTTGGCTTTAATCTCCTTACCTAGAGGTGGGCAGACTTGGCTCAAGAGGTAGTGGAGTTCATCATATAATCCTAGTTTTGGGGGCCTGAGGAGGGTAGTTACCCTCAGTGCCAGCACTTCACCTTGTCCCTCCTCTTGGCACTTGGAAACTGGGGAATCTCTCTCTTCACACAAGTTCACCTGGGCCACTGCCTCGAAGCTTGCTGCACCTTGCCTGGAGAGAACCTTTCTGGTTTTCCTTTTTTCCATGGACTTCTGATCCTTTCTTCTGAGGGCTGTGAGTTGTGGCAGAACCAAGACTCTGGAAAAACCATCCCTGATGAGCCTGGGAAGGTGGCAGGGCTGCCCCACCAGGGCTCTTCCGGACCATGGTTGTCCCAGTGACCTCTGGCACATCACTTCACCTCAACGAGCCTCAGTTTTCCTCATCTCTAAAAGGGGAGTGTTGGTGGTGATAAAACTTATTCGCTGAAGAGTTATAAGGACCGAGTGAGTAGATGTCAAAAGGCTTGGTTGCCAATAAAGCATGCGGTACCAGCATGAGTGGTCATTTTGTGTAGTTTAATGGATGGTTTTTAGACATGATGAAATTGGAAAGAGTGTGGGAGCTAGAGAGAAATCCAAGTCCTAACACCGAAGAGCTGAGTGGCCTTAGCGTAAGGTAATTTAGGTAACTTAACCTCCCCAAGCCTCAGTGCCGTCGTCTGTAAAACAGGGCATTTGAGAGGATTTGAGTGAGGCTGCAGTGCCATCCGTTCAGAGCAGATGCTCGCTTGCTGGTTCATTTTTCCAAATGCATAGGTTGGGGGTATGATGTGCTTGGCAGAAGGCTACCAAGAATGCTTATCTAATGTCTTTTAAAAGTGTACAGATAACCATTTCCTGGCTCAGTTCTCTGCAGCAAATGCACTTTGATCCTCCTGTGAGCATCCCGCATTGCCTGCCAGGCACACTTCGGAGCCAGAGTTACGTCGGTATGGAGCGCTGTACCACCCAGGAGCCATGTAGCATGTTTCCCATTCCTTGATTCTCACGACTGTCTTGAGAGCAGGGAGAAAGCTATTATCCCCATCTGAGAAGACAGAGTCTCAGAAGGTGGGGTTGAGCCTGCCTGTGCACACTGCACACAGCTCTTGGAAAAACAATCTAGAAGCTCTAAAAACACCTTTTCTGTCCACTTCCTCCGCTGTTTACTTCTTCCTTAGGAAAAAAGTGAGAAGGAGTTTCCTGGCTAGAGATTCTAGTGCATCTTGCTCCTGTTTGGCTGTGAAGAGGTAGGCCAAGAAACGTGGGGATGGCTGGCTGGGGCCGGAACACTGGCAGGCAGCTGACTGGACTGTCATGACATCTCAGAGCCAGAAGCCTCTTACCTTTCTTCCAGTTTGAGTGCTCTGGAGGTGCACTTGCTCACCGGTGTGGGGAGGTAGAAGGCTGGGAGAGTGTGGAGGGTGCATGCTGGGCATCGAGGGGAAGGCCAGGAGGGTGTGGAGGGTGCGGAGGGTGCATGCTGCTGCGCATTGAGGGCTGTCTGCACTTGGCTGGGAAGAAACTGAACAGTGCCAGAAGGTAGGGAGGGGGAGCATCGTTGGTCACTTGGAGTCTGGAACTGAGAAAGACAGGAAAACAGCCTGCTCTCTGGAGCAGTTAGACCCCACTCAGGAGGGGCCTGTGGAGCATTGGGCCAAGTTTCCTGCAGGACCTGGGGCGAGGTGGGAGTGGGATGCTTCTGGGCTGGCAGGGCTGGGCTGTGGCTCCTCAGTTGAGGTATCTCCATAGGGGGAATGTGTGATTTAGAGGCAGCTTGGTCAGCTTGGGAAATGGAGATTCCTGAGGCAAACCTTTTCAGTGCCCAAGCAGGGTTGCCCAGGTGAGAGGGCTCTCAGAGTCAGGCTCCTCTGCATCCCGTCTCACCGGCGAGACCGTTGCTGTGATGAGCTGCAAGCATCCAGGTTTGTTTGCTGCCTGCCACACATGTGGCAATTCTTAAAACTAGTTTTTGGTGTTAGGATAAGCACACCCGACAAACATCTGCTTAAGTGTAAGCTTGCTCACCAGGGAGAATACGCTGACTGATGTGGACTTTCTAGGATAGCAGAACCCAAGTGGCTTTGTGCAATTGATAGTAGTCATGTGTATGTTAAGTTAGCTTGAGCTGACTCTTCAGGGCTGCAGTAGACCAGATCCTGAACCCCTTATCCCCTCATCAAGGTCCTAATGTGTCTCTAGCCTTTGCTTTGATGACCCCAGCAAAATTCCCTGCTCTTTCTCCCTGTAGTGACTTCTTTGTTGCTTTCCGAGCTAGGTTAGGTTTCCATCACTAATCTGTGGAGAAAATGTGTATATCCCAAGCCATTTCCTTCTTCAGAGGAGCTTATGATTTTGGCTTGGAAAATAGAGATGAATATACTCGAAGCATCCAGGGAAGGATGAATTGCTGTACCCTTGCCAGTTTCCAGTGGAACATAAATGTGAGCATTTCTTCTCTGAAGAGGAGGATGCCAGGCATCCTGGAGAGGTGATAAAGTGGCATAGGATTCAGGTTCAATCAAGATGCATTGAGAATGGCCAGGTGCAGTGGCTTACGCCTATAATCCCAGCACTTTGGGAGGCCGAGGCAGGTGGATTACCTGAGGTCATAGGAGTTTGAGACCAGCCTGGCCAACATTGCGAAACCCCGTCTCTACTAAAAATACAAAAATTGGCTGGATGTGGTGGCGTATGCTTGTAATGCCAGCTACTCGGGAGGCTGAGGCAAGAGAATCGCTTGAACCTGGGAGGCGGAGGTTGCAGTGAGCTGAGATCATGCCACTGCACTCCAGCCTGGGCAACAGAGCGAGACTCCGTCTCCAAACAAACAAAAAGATGTATTGAGAACCTACGGTAGGCTGGGTTTGTTTGGATCTAGACATCATTCCTTTTCGTTTTTACTTTCTGTTTATATTGTAAAATATTATAGACTCAGAAAAGTACACAAAACATAAATGCACAGCTTGGTGAATTATCACAAAGTGAGCACCCTTGTAACCACCGCCCAAGAAAAGGAACCCTGCCAGCGCCCCCGGAGGCTCCCTGATCATAACCTCTTCTCTTACTGCCACACACAACATTAGCTTGACTTTAGTAGTAGTTGCCTCCCTGCTTCTTAAAATAATTATTTACCCAAAATATGAATCCCTAAACACTGTAATTTAGTTGTGCCTGTTTTTTGAACTTCCTACAAGGATAATCATGCTGTATATATTCTTTAGTATCTGGTTTCTTTCATGCAACATTGTTGTGAAATCCGTGCATTTTCGTTGCATGTAGCTGTCATTTGTGCATTTTCATTGCTGTGTGTTATTCGATTGACTGATTAGCACAATTTTTCTATCCATTCTCCTGTTGAACATTTTATTTGTTTACATTTTGAGGATATTCCTAAAAACTGCTGCAGGCTAGATGCGGTGGCTCATGTCTGTAATCCTGACACTTTGGGAGTCTGAGGCAGGAGGATCACCTGAGCCCAGGAGTTCAAGACCAGCCTGGGCAACATAGCAAGACTCCCTCTCTATAAAAAAAAAAATACTGCTGTGAGCATTGTTGGGCATGACTCTTGGTCAGCCTGTATTGTGTATGTGCAGGCACACACTTGTGTTGGGTGTACCTGGAGGTGGCATCACTGCATCTCATCCCATCTTCGTATTAACCTTGTAAGTCAATGGGGAGAGTGGCTAACCTTAGCAAGTGTGTGTCTGCTGGGACCCCAGGGAAGCTTTGCTTACTGTCCTATGTCTATACCCCTTGGGTTGTCTCTGAGCTTCTCTTGGGGACACATCGTTTTCCAGATGTTGTGAGGAATTAGAGCAGTAAAGCTTGCTTGCTGCTTACGTGTAACCCCTGCAATGCAGAAAATGGGAGTTGGATGTAGCCAGTGTCGGGGGCTGGTGAAGAAGGGTGTAGGGCTGTGTTGGGGCACAGCCTGCTCATCACACAGGTCCTCCAGAGTGGACCTGAACGCCCAACCCCTTTAATCTTTGGTGTCTGCCTGCAGTGTTTCCTCCCAAGTGGGTTTGGTGCCCTTCCAGCATATTGAGTGGAGAATGGTCAGAAAGGCTGAGGCTTCAGCCGAGTCTCCGGGCCACTGCTTGCGGTGCAGCAAAGCTCTTAATGTGTTTTCATAATCAAAGCAGAAAGGTCCCATTGTGGTGCTAACGCCTTTGCCATAAAGCACTTTTTGTTTCCTAACAAAATTCCAAGTCGCAAAAGCAAGTCAGCTTAGCAAAAACACAATACCAATGAATGGCCATTTGCCACTTGCAACAGCTAGGCAAGCTCCCAGTAAATAACACTCGGTCAGCCTGTGTTTTATTGGGGCACCCCAAAGACACGAAAATACTTTGCAGGCTACTTGGAGGAAAACAGTAAGATATTAGGAGTCATATTTATCACTGGGGAATTATAACCTGATATTAAGGTGCCAGTTAGGGTTTGTTTGGCTACATATTTCAGAAAATTAAGTAAGGCTGGGGACAGTAGCTCACGCCTGTAATCCCAGCACTTTGAGAGGCTGAGATAGGTGGGTCACCTGAGGTCAGGAGTTCAAGACCAGCCTGGCCAACATGGTGAAACCCTGTCTCTATTAAAAATACAAAAAACTAGCTGGGCGTGGTGGCGTATGCCTGTAATCCCAGCTACTCAGGAGGCTGAGGCAGGAGAATCCCTTGAACTCAGGAGGCAGAGGTTGCAGTGAGGCGAGATTGCGCCATTGCACTCCAACCTGGGCGACAGGAGCAAAACTCCATCTCAAAAAAAAAAAGAAAAGTAACACTGGAAGTAAGGGACTATTTTTCTTATGAAACAAAAAGCCCAGAGGCTGACAGTCTTACGGCTCCACATTGCTGCCTCCTCTCTTTTTGTTTTATCATCTTCAGCACAAAGCCTCATGCTCCCAAGATGGCTGCTATATCTCCAGGCTTCACATTTGCATTTCAGGTAGGAAGGTGGCTTTTGTCAACTGCCTCTTATCCATTTTAATGAGGAAAACTAACTTTCTGGAAGTACCAAGCAATAGGCTTTCGCTTACATTTCACTGGCTAGAACTGGATCACATGGCAACCACTGGTTGTCAGGGTGGCTGGGAGCTGAACACATTGTTATTTGAACAAAATCAGGGATTCCCGAGGTTAAGGAAGGAAAAGGAGGATGGACGTGGGAAGGCAGCTAACAGCAACTACCATGATTCACTGGATAAAATAGATAGGAAACAAGTTGTTTCATAGAAAGCTAATTTATATTCAGTAACTGAAACATTCCTGTAAGCACTAAAATTATTTTAATCATTTTAATTGCATTCGTGTGCCGCATTGTCAACAACAGACCACGTGTATGACAGTAATCCCATAAGATTATAGTACTGCATTTTTGCTGTACCTTTTCTGTGTTCTGATATGTTTAGATTTGTCTTACAAATGTATTACAGTCACCTACCATACTCATTACTGTGATGTTCACACAAAGCCAAAATCACCTAAGGACATGTTTCTCAGAATGTATTTCTGTCGTTACACTCCGCATGACTGTAGTTTGAGAAGACACATTTTCTTCTAAACAACTTAATGACTTTTTCGGTGTGGCTGGGAGTCTCAGTAGGCTCTACTGAGGTGTGGTTTGAACGTCCACTTTGCCTCTCATATAATGGTCCTAGAAAATTATGCTTTTTAAATCTTGGGTCTGTTTTGTAGTTTTTGTTTTGTTTTGTTTTTGTTTTTCACTTCTTCCATTATTGCTGTCAGGTCTTGTGGCCTCTGTGCATTTACCTCTGGAAACCTGGTTCTTTTCACCTTAAAATGTGCTGCTTTACTAGAATCTATGGATGGCAGAAAGCAGAGAACCCAGCATGGTAGAAATGCGGATTGAGGAAGGAGGCTCTGGGGAAACCGTGGACTCTCCTCTAGGTTAGGTAGGGCTTTCGTGAGCGGGCTTAGTCTGTTTTATCAGCTCTGATCTCTCCTGGCCTATCAGATAAAAGAACTTGCCTTTTTTGTTGTTGTTGTTAAGGGAAGGAGTTTGAAATCTCCAGTCAAGGCAATATTTAACAATTGGCTCTCCGTGGCTGACTTAATGCTAATTTTCTCATCACCATTCAACATAGCTTCCTCCTTACCTCATCTGTCTTTGTGAATGTAGCTCCCAATTTTATAAGCACAACCTCTAGAAAACCTGGTTTTATCTAATTAAGAGATCTGTCACGTCCAGGAAGTTGCCAAAGGAGAATATCGAGAAAAGGTAGTTGTGTGACGTGGGGCTAGTTACCTGATCTCTGTCTGTTTTCTCATCTGTGCAAGAGCAGTCGCAATGATTGCCTTATGGTCATCGTAAGAAATGAGGATGAGTTAAATGGAATAGTGCCTAGCATGTAGTAAATGCTCAAAAAAGCTATTATCATTAATATTATCATCATTATCACAGATGGGGTGTGTTCATTGTGGGATTGGGCCACCCTGGGAGGGTGTTTGGACGGAGGCCACTGTGAGCCATATTTACCTGATGAGAGAGATCGATCCATTGTTGGAACAGATGTCTTCATGTGCCTTTGTCCTCGCTCCCTTTCTGTGGTAGTGCAGAGTACAGTCTCCCTCCCCCTCCTCCTCCTCCCCCTTTCATCCTTTCTTCCATCATTTTCATATCTGATTACAAGAGTAATATATGTTCCTTGTGGAAAATTTGAAAAGCATAAAAGAAAATTGAAATACTCTTAAAAATGTATACATAGAGAGAACTTTTCAAAGCTGGGATCATCCTGTACTTTTTGCTCTATAGCCTGCTTTCATTTTTTATTTTCTTTCTTTCTTTTTTAATATTTAAAGAGATACATTCTGAGCCAAATGTGAAGACCATGACCCATGATAGCTTCAGGAGGTCCTGAGAGCATGTGCCCAAGGTGGTTGGGTTACAGCTTGGTTTTATACATTTTCATGAGACAGAATGACCAGTCTAAACATTAAAACAGAGATCTTAATACAAAAGAGACTCTTTGTGGGAATGAGATACCAAATTCCAACCTGACTCTAGTATAACATCACATGACAGATAGCAGGCCCTGAAAGAAAGAAACAAAAACAAAAGTGTTTTATTCTAAAATAGATTTCTTTGATATATTTTGAAATGGCCCTGCAAAGCTGTCTCTTGTGGGGGAAATTTACATTCTGTAGAGAATCCCCTGCCCTTTCTAGGTAATTTTCTGATCCCGAAAAGATAAACTGAGATCCTAGCACCTTTTAAAGGTCTGAATGGGAAACATTTGCCATCTATTGCCTTTAAGGGTGGCTACCTATGAGACTTCATCTACATAATAGGAACCTTGGGCTCCACAACCCCTTATCTTAACCCAGACACTCGTTTCTATTGATTCCAGGTCTTTAATAACTCTTTTTCTTTCTTTTTTTTTTTTTTTTTTTTTTTTTTTTTGAGCCAGAGTCTCACTCACTCTATGGCCCAGGCTGGAGTGCAATGGCGTGATCTCAGCTCACTGCAACATCCACCCCCTGGGCTGAAGTGCACACCATCATGCCTGGCTAATTTTATACTTTTAGTAGAGATGGGGTTTTGCTATGTTGCCCAGGCTGGTCTCGAACTCCTGATGCTGAGCTCAAGCAATCCGCCCACCTTGCCCTCCCAAAATGCTGGGATTACAGGCTTGGGCCACTGCGCCTAGCCAGTAATAATTCTGTCATTTTCATTGGACAATAAACTACGAGTGTTAGTGAATACCGCTCCTGTGTAGCATTTCATCAAATGGATTTCAACCTGGAGTTGGAAGAGACCACTGAGGATTAAAGATAGATTGGTTTTCCTGGGTGAGCTCAGAGAATCCACCCTTGGCCCACTTCTGTATTGTAAGACTTGCTTTTTTCTAACTGAGGGATGGAGTGCATTGCAGTTGGGTCCCTATGTTATGTAATCGTGGGAGTTTGTAAGCTTGGATTGTAAGTGGAAGATTTGGGGACCTGGGATGATTTCAGATACAGGCAAGAATGGAAGAAGAATGATTGTAAGCTAAAGCAGTAACACGATTCAAGCTATTTATTCATGTGGTCATTATTGAGGACCTGCTGTATGCCACCACAGGAGGCCAGATGCTCTTGATACAGAAATAAATAAGAAGACCTTCTAGTTTCAGACAGCATCTGTCTCAGTGAGTGAAGACTTAAAAAACCAATTCATGTGGTAGGCTGTTAGAGATGCTCTCATTGAAATCTATCCTGTCCCCAAAAGGAGTCTGAAGGAGGGGATTGGCAAGGGGGATGCTGGCAAAGGCTTTGCAGGGAGCAGGGCATTCTAGGTGGAGACAGCCTGTAAACAAGGCCCCAGAGGTGTGAAACAGCTCGGATGGATTAGCTTAGCAGCAATGAAGCAATAGCTACACCTTTTCATTTCTCAATCCATTTAATACTGGGTGGAGTAGCTGCACTTGTGAAATTTGGCGTGAACTTTAATATTCTTAAAGTGAAAGAAAAAGGCAGAAGGTATGTATTTCGAAAGCATCCTATAGTTTTCTTTCCGTCCTTTCTCTTGGAAAGTGTAGCTCTCCCCCGGAAAAGCATAGAAGTGGTTTCTGTTAACTCTGGTGTTTGCTGTCTGCCTGCCCACCCAGTGCCCATCCATCATCTGAGTGCCCCCTCTCTACAAGGCACTGTGCAGGGAAGCTCAGAGCCTGACCTTGCCAGGCTCCTGCAATCTGGGGCGGTGGACATCTATGTTGATAATTGATGTTCTGTGCTGACAAGTTCTGTGGGAAAGTGGAGGTAGGGGCAAGAACTGTGTTGGCAGGAGTCGGGAAAGCTTAAGGCTGCGATGCTCAAAGGAGAGGATAAGTGATGGACACTCCCTAGACCCTCCTCCCTCTCCACCAAAGGCATAGCCTTCATAGTGCTGGAAATGTTCCATATGCCTCCATTGCACTGTGGTGGGAAAAAGACAGGGAAGGAGCCCTCCAGGGAACTGGCATTTGTTGTGGCCTGCACTGGCTGGGTCCTGGAGTAGGATGTGTGCATCATTAGCCCTGCATAGCACAGTAGCTGTGAGAAAGTGACCGCTCAGGTGTTGGGTGATGTGTCTAGGGTCACATTGCCTAGAAGAGTGGCAGGGCTGCGCTTGCTGCAGGCTTGCTTGATCCTGACGCCCTGGTTCCTCTCACCATACCCTGGGCTGCAGAACTCACTTCTGGGCCTTCTAAGGCTGCTGGTGGGTAGTGGTGACAGTGGGAGGAGTAATACCTGAACAGAGGCTGCCCTAAATAATGGCTTGTGGTGGTCAGCGCCTGGAAGCCGTGGCTGTGGTTCCCTGCAGAAAGGAATTCTGAGGCCTCAGAAATGAGGTTTTTGTTTTGTTAAAATTGTCTTGGGCACCCACTCGCCAGTTGCAGGTCAGGGCCTGCCCTGTGGCTCAAGTGTGGGGCCACATGGAGGTTGAATCAACTGCTCCCTTAGGGCTCCCAGGGGTGGGAGGACAGGAAATCCCTCCAGGATTGTTTAGTTCAGCAATACTCCTCCCCACACCCGTGTTACAGCTGAGGAAAGGAGGCCCCTTCAACCCCAGGCATTTGGTGATTCTATCATGTCGGCATAGCTTCTTCTCTGACCTGGCCATGGTGCGTTTGATGCCAAGAATGGGCAGCCTGAGTGATGTTGGTCAGTCAGTGCCAATCTGTCAGTCCCAGGACCCCAGCTGTCCCTGTTCTCTGCATAGCCCAGCCTTGGATGCTTGCTTGTGGGGCCTGCAATGTGAGTGTTTAGAGCTGCCAGATTTGTGGGGGATTTCTGCCACTGTTAAAACCAAACAAAAAGCAAGGAGCTCTACTGAGCTGTGTGATTATTTAAGCTCCAAACTGGGACAGGTTGTGGTGAGGGACCTAGAGTCTAAGAGCACAGGAAAGTCCATGGCACAGGCTTTGAGTGTGGGCCCCACCACCTGAGAGCTGTGAGATTCGGGAGGAGCTCTTCATCCAGCCAGCCGGGAGTGGGGATAGTAAAACTGTTTCCCCAGCCGGGAGTGGGGATAGTAAAACTGTTTCCCCAGCCGGGAGTGGGGATAGTAAAACTGTTTCCCCAGTCGGGAGTGGGGATAGTAACACTGAACCTGGCAGGGCTGCTGTTAGACCATGGGTACTCGGTGGAGCAGAGTCTCTGTAAATGGCAGAGGTGGTGCTTTGCAGATGGGAGAAAGGAATAAACCTGTAGCTGATGTCAGGCCCTTTGCTGCACCCTTTATACCGAATTATTTCATTTCACTCCATAACACCTCTGAAATAGGCTACACTGTTCCCATTTGACAGACACCAAAATGAGTTTCGGAGAGTTTCTGAAACTTGTCCAAGTTCATGTAGCAAATGGAGTTTAACTTCCAAATTCTTTCCACCTTGCCATGAGAAAATTTCCATTCCTGCAGAAGATGGCCTTCTATAAACGGCACCAAAGGGATTTAAGTCACACCCTGGGACACATTCCTAGATCCAAGTGGTTTCTGTATGTTATAGGCCAGACAGTAGCAAATGCAATAGGTAAATTTATGTGCCTGTGGAGGGAGAGAATTAGTTTTTTCCCCTCCCTGGACTTTAACTCTGGAAAGCTTAATCTTCTAAAGCTTAATCTTTAGAAAGGGCTCAGAAACTCTGCTTGGTGCGCATAATAAGTGCTGTGTCCCCTAAGGCATTTGTTAGATAAAACGAAAATTAAATAAATAAATAAAATGCTAATCGTGCCACCAGCCCTGAAGTCTCCTTCTCTCTGCTGGCTTTTCCGTGCAGAACGGGCACAGTGGAGCTTTGTTCTTCTGCCCCTTTGTCCGGACGAGGCCTCTCAGTGGTGACTCACAGGCAGGGAGGCCAGGCTGTGCCCGCCCAGGTTTCCCAGGCCCCGCTGCCTCTAACTCTCACTGGCCTCCTTTTCCCGAGGGTGGGGCGGCCCCCTGCCAGTGGATGGGAGGGGTGCTGCCTTCCCCCTTACCCATTTCTCCCCGTGGCCAAAAGGGGCTGAGAGCAGGTAGCTGGAGGGGGCGGGAGACGTGTGAGTCCCTGTTTGCCAGTTGGCCTAACTGGAATCTTCCTGAAATCATTGTATCCCTGTGAGCAGACAGCAGGCACTATGGGCTGTTTGGCCTTCGGTTCGCTTCCTGCCTTGGGCAGTCTGTGGAATGGGAGCCCAGTCCTCAAGCACTGGTGGCTGTCGCCGGCAGGAAGTTTGTTCAGCACTGTGGTTCTGAATCCCATCCTCCTGTTTGAATCATGGGTGCTTTTAAAACACATCCATATCGGGAGCACAGCCCTGGGCCAGCTGACTTAGTACCTCTGGGGTGGGAATTGGCCCAGGCATCTCTGTATGTATACCCGCTCCAAGTGATGCTGATACACAGGGAGGGTGGGAAGCCCCTGGTTAGGATACCCGAGCTGAAAGGACTGCTCAGGAGTTGCTTGTTCCACCCGTCAGTCTACCCATGAGGGCAGTGAGTTGACAAAGGCCATTCCTTTTCTTTTTTTTTTTTTTTTGAAACAGGGTCTAGCTCCATTGCCCAAGTTGCAGTTCAGTAGCTCACTGGAGCCCCGACTTCCTGGGCTCAGGCAAGCCTCTTGCCTCAGCCTCTTGAGTAGCTAGGATCATAGACATGAGCCACCACACCTGGCTAGTTTTTGAATTTTTTTGTAGAGATGGGGTCTCACTGTGTTGCCCAGGCTGGTCTCAAACTCCCTAGGCTCAAGTGATCCACCTGCCTCAGGCTCTCAAAGTGTGGGGATTGCAGGTGTGAGCCACCACGCCTGCAAAGGCCTGCAAAGGCTACTCTGATGGAGGCAGGTGGGTTAGAACCAGGTCTCCTGACATCTGAGCTCCCAAAGCACTGCCTGTTGCCCTGTTAATCTACACTCTCATGGCTATGGGAAAGGCAGGCAGTTGGAATTATGATGTTGATGATAAAAATGTCTGCTCATCACCCCTGCTACTAGGGAGACCAGGCTTAGGTTTACTTTCTTTGTTCTTTCCTTTCTCTTGCACATATTTACCATCACATCTTTTCACATGACATCACAAGTATTTGTTTTCTAGGCCATGAGTTCTCAGAGGGTCGGTTCTGGGTAATGGCTGGGTTTTTGTTACAGCCATTCTTATACACTGGTGCCTGGCCAGAGCAAGCTTTCAATAAATGTTGTGGAGTGGAAAGGTGGATACCAGACCCCGAGCCTTGAGCTTGGTGGAGCGTCTCTCTGAGCCCCTGGGTTAAGTGGGTCAAGGCAACTACCCTTTGCACTTGGGGCAAGTTCACATGAAAAATCCATAGGCAGGCAGAGTCAGGAAAAACAGGACTGAGAAGGGGCTATGAACTCGATCCTAGGAATACTGGCTTACCTAAAACTAAACAACCACGTGATCCTCCACACAGCTTCGGCCCCGCTCCCCGTGGCCCTCCCGCCCAGCTCGCTTTTGCAGTGAGCAGATCCAGTATACATGTCACAGCTGGAATCTGGCTTGTGTTTAGAAATAAACAACTTGGCCCCTCTCTCTGCCTGGGATTTTCTTTTATCAGGAGATGCCCATGAGCCACCACCAGAGATGAGGTGTTCTTTCCAGCAGAGATGAGGTGTTCTTTCCACCAGAGATGAGGTGTTTCTTTCCACCAGAGATGAGGTGCAGAGATGAGGTGTTTCTTTCCACCAGAGATGAGGTGTTTCTTTCCAGCAGAGATGAGGTGTTTCTTTCCACCAGAGATGAGATGTTCTTTTCAGCAGAGATGAGGTGTTCTTTTCAGCAGCCTGCCTGAGAGCTCCAGGGTAAAGTGAGAGGGCTTTGTGGTGGGACAAACACCTTCACATTGTCCTTTTCTGGTTGGTATTGGAGAGGGCTTGAGTGAGTAGGCTGGATATGAAATAATTTGAGGGGTGGTGAATGCAGAGGACTAATCCACCAACCCCCCAGCAAGTTTGCAGTGAGGGAAAGTCTCTGTCTTGGAAGAGGAGACACCATAGTTAGTGAGCAATGGGTGCACCGCTCTGAATGCTGGCTGCCCAGCTAGGTTGCTTTTTGCAGGGTGGCCTGTCCTCAGGCAGCAGCCAGGCAACATTCTGGGGAGAGTAGCTCAGGGGATTCCTGTGTTTCTGCTGTAGCTAGTTCGGGGTACTAAGAAAGAAAAAAAGGATCCTGCTACCATCATGTTAGGTAGAAACTGGCAGTTTAGAAATACAGCATGGGGAGGGGCCTCCTCTCTCACACAGGGCCCTGGGGAGTGTAAATTGGTACAACTACTCTCAAGAGAACTGGACTAGATGTGGTGAAGTTAGGGATACACATACCCTATAGCCAAAAATTTTACTTCTAGTGTCTGTACTGGAAAAACCAACATGCAAGTGCTCAAGGAGAAATAGATGTATATTGTAGCATTTTTGGTGATGATGAAAAACTAGAAGGAAACCAAAAGCCTATTAGCCAGGAAATATATCAATAAATGATGGTTTACACAGTGTAGTAGTTTTCACCAGTTCCATCTGACACATGTTGCTGCCATCAAGTTGCTCGCAGTCTAATGGGGAAAGTTGGCAGATAAACAGCTGGGGCTTCCAGATAGTGAACGTTGATGTTATTGACCAAGTTCCTTGTCTTGCAAGACATGACCAATTTGGAGGGGATATTAGATAAAATGGAGTTCAAATAACAGTAACTCAAGCAAGTTAATTTTTCTCACACATAAAAGAAGTCTGGATATAGGTAACCCAATGTCGGTGTGGTGGGTCCACAAAGTCATTAGGAACTCAGGAACCTTCCAGCTCATCCTTCTGCCATTCCTTGTCCTTATGTTCCTAGATGGCTGCTGGAGCTCCAGCTTTCACATCCAGCTTTCCAGGGAGCAGGATGAATGAACTGAAGAAGGATGTGTCATGTATATATTCCTTTTGAAATTACCATGTGGCACTTCCATTTATGTGTCATTGGCCAGGTATTAGTCACACAGCTACACCTGCCTGCAAGGGAGGATGGAAATGAGCCAGCTAAAACCTCAGCATTCTGTTAGGAAGAAAGGAGAGTAGAAAGTGGGAGGCCACCACTAGATGATGAAAGATGAGATAATGAGTTTGGGTACCTCTGGCCCATGCAGGCTGGCCATCCATTTGGGGGTTAGATTGGGGCTGGAGCTTATGAGAGGAGTGGGGTTCAGAGTTTTCTAAATTGGGAGGCATCAGCATGTAGGTGATTGTCGGAGTCCTGGGAAGGAGGCTCCTGAGTTGTCAGAAAAGTAGGAGAACTGGGAAGCTAGAGGTGGGCATGTCTGGGAGGAGAGACCACCTGGCCAGATGCCCCAGTGAGGTCAAGCAGGATGAGGGTGGGAGTGAGAACACGGACTCTGGGGGCTTCTGCAAGAGCAGGTTTGGTGGAGTCAAGAGACTAAGATCAATGGAGGAGTAATATTGAACAGCTGAGGAAATGTGTCAAGATCTTTGAACTTGAAGGGAATGAGAGAGAAAAGGGGGAGCTGAAGAGAAAGTATTTATTAAGGCCAGAAAGATTTGAATGCAGGTTTGGAGGCTGAAGGACAGCCATCCCCTTCCCAAGGAGGGAGGTAATGATGGGAGGTGAGGATAGGCAAGTCCAGCAAGTACAGGCCAGTGGCCTCCAGTATCTCTGCAAAGGGGCTTGTAGAGCATGAAACTGGTGAGATGCTGCCCCAGGAATTGGGGAAGAGCAAGGAATTAGATAGGATCAAGTCAAAGAGCTGCCAAGCCAGAGGAAGTAGGTCAAAACCTAAAACTTTGGGTGTCCCCAACCCACCTGCACATTGAGTTTTCTCCAGTAGCAATTACAGGAGCAGAGAAAAAGAGATTACCCAGGATTAGAAGGCTGCAGGCAGAGCGGCAGGAAAAGGCAGGGAGGGGGCTCTGGGTTCCTGGAGTGGCAGTGGTAGTGTGGAGTTCAAGCAGGGTTATATTACATTATGCTGTAAGGTGGAAAAGGGTGGGGCACATTTTAGAAATATTCCCATTAGAAATGGTAAGAAAGAAAAAATCTTATGCCCATGAGGTTGTAAATGTCAGAGCATTGTCTCATCGTTACTGAAAATGTGATCATTCTAGACACACAAAATTGTGCTCTCAGTCACCCACATCAGTGCTTCTGTGTATTTTGAGTTGCATTAATTTGCAGGCCACTTATTTAATATGAAACTGTGCCTGCTTGTTACTTGGTAGCAGACCTGGGAGCCAGGTGGCCTGGGTTCAGATTCTAGCTCCACCCCTTACTTACTGTGTGAACTTGGACAGGGCTGTGTACAGTCAAGCAGGTTGTGCACTGCACAAGGGGATGAAGGGTTCCTGAAATCCAGACTGCCCCTATTGCCAGGAATATGCCTTTTGTGGGTCTGTGCTGTGTCTGTGCGGAGGATGGGATGCACTGTTTCACCTTGCACAAAGGCACTGCATGGGTTGGTTCTGGCTCTGGCTTTGGGCAAGTTGCCTCTGCGCATCAGTTTCGTTGGAGAGGATAAATGAGTTACCGCATGTAATGTGCTTGGAACAGGGCCTGACACATGGCAAAGAACCGTGGTAAGGATTAGATGCTGATTATATGTAGTACTGGAATGAGCTGAGCCTTCTGGGTCTCCTCTGAAGGCTTATCTTGAGTTTCCCAAAGCCTGGCATTTAGGAGAGGATACAGCTCTCCACCCCTTACAGTTTGGTCACTGAGTTTGCATTTTTTCCCAAAGGTTCCAAAGGTTTCCAAAGGTTCTCTCTAAACCTTAAGCTTTTCCAGGTTGCAGCTGCTTAATCTTAAGGCAGCTGACCTTGGTGTTCCTGGTGCCTTCTTCATCCGAAAGAGGATGAGGTAGTTGGGGCCAAGGACACCCCGGGTAGTCTAGCAAGATTTGCCCTTGCTAGATATTTGCGTAAATCTTCTCCCTAACATCAAACTGGAGAAATATAGGTGTGCTACAGGGAGAATGAAAACAGCCCTTTCCAATTTGGAACAGCTTGCATGGAAGGTGGGGCCTTGCCCCTATGGCATCCAGATCTGTTCAGTAACTGCAACTTTCTTTCTTTTTTTTCTTTTTCTCTTTCTTTCTTTCTTTCTTTCTTTCTTTCTTTCTTTCTTTCTTTCTTTCTTTCTTTCTTTCTTTCTTTCTTTCTTCTTTCTTTCTTCCTTTCCCTTTCTTTCTTTCTCTCTCTCTCTCTTTCTCATGGTTCTTGTATGAATTCTAATTAAGAGACATTACATTCAGAATTATAGCAGTCATAGTGATAATTTTCAGAAGACTGTAACAGCTTCTTTGCCACTTGAGGGGTACAAAGGGTGCAGCTGTTTCACTGAAGGAATTCTTAAATAAGTGACTACTACCACTGGAATTTTCCTCGTTGTCGCTCTGTTACAGGTTACTGACCGCAAGTCCATGTTCCAGACATTTTTTGCCAACACAATTAATTACAAGAGAGCCACCCCCAAAGTCTTAGGGTGAATTGGGAAAGGGCCAGTTAAATGAGGAAACAGGCCATTCCTTGGTAAAAGTTTGTAGTTTTCTTTCCCGGTACATCTTCTCTTTATTGAGAACTTCGTTTTTATCCTGTGTTCCCCTTCTGCCATCTCACACTCTCGCTCTGTCTGCTGGATTTTGGCCACAATGCACCTCATTCATTTGTATCAGTTGCAGTTGTAAGATGGACATTCGTTGATCGTGTTCAGTCCTCATGCATCTTTTTTAAAGCACCTTCCTGAGAGATTTTGCTCCTGTAGTTTTTATTGGCTGTTATTCTGACAGCTGAACACGAGGGTTCAGGTTGAGAGGTCCTCTCACGTGTTGGAAAACGTATGAACTCTTTCTCATCATCGCACAGTTCTCTATTTGAAACAGCAAATGATTCTTGGGCCGTGGCCTCGGAGTGGTATTTGGGCTTCTCCTCCAGGGGGAGGGGTGGAGGGAGTGCTCTGCAGGAAGTAGAGCTGCTCCAGCAGCATGCTGGTGGTCTCCTTCCCTAGGACGTGGCTACTCAGGAGGGGGCTGACGCTCCCTTTCACCTTCTCTCTCCTTTCATGGGCCATAATTGTTTTAGTCTGAGCTTTGATGTTCTCCCAGCACTTCTTCCGCTGTTTGAAATCCGGCAGGGACAGCTCGGCTGAGAGTTGCATTCGTGGGTCGGCGCCTGCAGGTACATTGATTGCTTAAGGGCAATAGTTCACTAGCACATCACTTTTCTTACATTCCAGCACGTATTTATACTTTTCTACTAAAATCAGCAGGATGCTCTTTTCTAGTTCTGAGAAGTATTTGGCAGGTTTTATAATTTCATTGTTTTGCATTTTCCACTATATTTCTCCTGGCCGCTAGCTATCCTGTAATCCCAGCTACTTGGGAGGCTGAGGTAGGAGGACTGCTTGAGCCCAAGAGGTCAAGGCTACAGTGAGCCATGTTTGCACCACCGCACTCCAGCCTGAATGACAAAAGGAGACACTGCAGTGGCGTACCCCCCCCCCCTTTTTTTTTTCTTTTTTGAGACAGAGTCTTGCTCTGTCACCTAGGCTAGAGTGCAATGGCGTGATCTTGGCTCACTGCAACCTCCACCTCCTGGGTTAAAGCGATTCTCCTGCCTCAGCCTCCCGAGTAGCTGGGACTACAGGCGCCAGCCACCACGCCTGGCTAATTTTTGTATTTTTAGTAGAGATGGGGTTTCACCATGTTGGCCAGGCTGGCCTTGAACTCCCGACCTCAAGTGATCCACCCACCTTGGCCTCGCAAAGTGCTGGGATTACAGGCGTGAGCCATGCCCGGCCTGACTTCTTGTTTGGGGCACAAATCAGACTGTATAAGAATCATGAGAAAAACAGTAATATCTTGGGCTTTCACCAGATGTTTTATCCTGGTCAGCAGTATCTTTAGAAGACATAAATTTTCATAGTTTCTTGATTTTAGGATATATTTCATAGTTTAATATTTCTGAAATTGGGAGGCTTTGTACGATGTCTTTAATGTAGTACTTCTCTGCTCTCCCCAAATGCTGTTATTACATTGATTATGTGTCTCATAAATGAACATCCCTACCTCTTGTGGGTCATCCAGGATGGAATTTGTTTTATTGGTCAGCAGAAAGGGCTGTGACCTAATTAATGTATTGAGTAGGTATTCTGTGTAAGTTAATGCATTTATTTTGTTTTTTATTATTTTTGAGATGGAGTCTCACTCCGTTGCCGAGGCTGGAGTGCAGTGGCGCCATCACGGCTCACTGCGACCTCTGCCTACTGGGGTTCAAGCGATTCTTGTTCCTTAGAGCCTCCTGAGTAGCTGAGATTACAGGTGCGTGCCACCATGCCCGGCTAATTTTTGTATTTTTAGTAGAGAGAGGGTGTCACCATGTTGGCCAGGCTGGTCTCAAAGTCCTGAGCTCAGGTGATCTGCCCACCTCAACCTCCCAAAGTGCTGGGATTATGGGCATGAACCACTGTGCCTGGCCAAGTTAACACATTTAGTCTTTAACAGATTTAGTCTTTGGAAGAAACTGAAGCTCAGGAATGGGTCAGTAATTTGTTAAAGGTCACACCGCTAGAAAAGAGTGGATCCAGTATGTGAGCCCAGCTCTGTCTAACCATGATGTTCAGTTCTTTCTCCTTCCCAGGAGAGACCTGTACTTCTTCACTTCTGGCTCCTGCTGTTTTTTTAAGCCGAGGATGCCCTCTTATCTTCCTATTGAAACTCTATTTATGGGCCAGGCACAGTGGTTCACGTCTGTAATCCCAGTGCTTTGGGAGGCTGAGAAAGGAGGATCTCTTGAGCCCAGGAGTTTGAGACCAGCCTGGGCAAGATGGTGAGACTCTGCCTCTACAAAAATTAAAAAATAAATAAAGTTAGCTGGGTGTAGTGGTGTTCACCTGTAACCCCAGCTACTCAGGAGGCTGAGGTGGGAGGATTGCTTGAGCCTGGGAGTGCGAGGCTGCAGTGAGCTATGGTCACGCCACTGCATTTCACCCTGGGTGACAAGAGACCCTGTCTCTACTGGAAAAAAAAACCACAAAAATCCCAAAACAAAACTTATACCACCTGTTCCCCAAAAACCTATTGGAAAAAAAAACTCCATTTATTATTCTTTCAGTTTGGATAACATTTTATGATTATAAAAATGACACCTGTTCTTTGAAGATACAAAAAAGTAAAAAATAAAACTTTCTAGTGTTTACATTTTGAGATGTTAATTTTGCTATAAAAATAGAAATTGACCTCAAAGTTGAAAAAAGAAAATTAATGCCTTAAATTAAAATAAAAAAGATATGTGAAGATCATACTGCAAATATAGTTTTCTTATCTTGAGCTGTTAACTTTCTAGAAGATTATGGACATTGCCTCATATCATTAAGTACACTGTTAAAAGGGACTTAAAAAAAAATGTTGCCTCATAGTTTTCTGTGATTGACACACCAGAATGTAGTTACCTACTTCCCCATGTTTGGCTATTTTAAGTTACACTTCCGTGAATAGGCTTATGCTTACACTTAATTGTTCGTTTAGGATAAATTCCTAGAAGTGGAGTCTGGCTCAAGGGGTGAGGGCCGCCTGGTGAGGCTTCTGTTGCATCATCCTGTTTCTCTGCTGCCCTCCCGGGGGGCGATGCCGCTCCACGCTTCTGCCATGCTCCTGCCACAGCCACACTGGGGAGTCCCTCTGCCAGTGTTGCCAAACATCTGCCCATATGTTTCCATCTTGTATTTCCTTGCGTATTATTAAGGTGGGAGGTTTGTTATGGTTGCCAGCAGAGGTAACTTTCCTTTGAGATAAACATGTATATTTCCTTGGCCTGTTTAACTGACTTCTTTGTGCAACCCCAGTCATTCTTCAAGACCCAATTCAAAGCTCATCTTTTCCATGAACTCTTTCCTGACACCCATCTTTTCTCAGAAGCTGGAAGCTTTAATTTTCGTATCTGAATTCTCACAGCCTATGTGTATCTGAAAACCCTTGTCAAAGACACTTTTGCATTGTAACTTGATATCTTTGGCCCCCACTTGAATCTGAGGTCTTTAGGGTAGGAGATGGGTCATTCATTTCTGTATGGTTTGCAGGGCCTTGGCACCATACTGGGTAACTAGTGGGTACTCGATACTCTTGAATGGATGGATAGATGGACACACACTGTTCTTAACAAACCAACCAACCCACCCCACACCCGTCAGTAAAATGAGTTTAATGCCACCTTGTGAAACTGCTCTCTTCCTTTCCGCATCTTTCCCTTTGGAATCAATGAGGTTTTGCTCCATCTAAAGACCCAGCAGGGGCTGAGTGCAGTCCTAGCACTTTGGGTGGCTGATGTGAGTGGATCGCTGGAGCCCAGGAGTTTGAGACCAACCTGGGCAACATGGTGAAACCCCGTCTGTACCAAAAATACAAAAATTATTTGGGTGTAGTTGTGTGTGGCGGTGGTCCTGGGTACTCAGGAGGCTGAGGTGGGAGGATCGTTTGAGCCTGGGAGGTCGAGGCTACTCTGAGCTGTGATTACACCACCACACTCCAGCCTAAGTAGCAGAGTGAGACGCTGTCTCAAAAGAAAAGAAAAGACCCAGCAGGGCAGATGGAGTAACCAGGAAAGCCACCTTAGTGGTGAGGCTGGGCATGGCGGCCTGAGCAGGGATCTGCTCCAAATAGCACGTCTACCATGGGTTCCTGGGCCTTTCTCCCTTTGCTAGAAGAGAAGCACCAGCACCCTCCCTTTTCCTCTTGTGACATTTTAAAATGTATTATTACCATTCATAGCCTTATAAAATCAGTACACAGTAATTAGAGAACATTTGGAAAACAGAAAAGTAGAAGGAAGAAAATGATTACCTATAGCCTTCCCACTCAGATCAGCCCATTCATAGATGACATTTCTGCTGTGTTTTCTCTCGGTTGTGTTTTCCAGGCAAAGACTTTGTGTGCGAGGTTTTGCTTACGTAGTTCTTGCCATCCATCATGTAGGTTTTTTTGTCCTGCCTGTCGCTCAGTAAAATAACACAAAAAGCTTCCTATGTTTTTGTAAGCCTGCTCAGTGGCTCTGTCATAGTTTAGTAAGTGGTTTTACCGTCACCTCCTTAGCTGTGCTTCTATTGTTGGGTCTGTGGGTTGTTTGCACTGTGTCCCTCTTGTAAACAATGTCGGGATGGACAAGTTTGTGCTGGGCGTTCCCTTGTCCCTTTGGCTGGTTACCTCAGGCAGACTGGCCCATACCAGCCCTTCCCCGCTTCATTCTCCTCCCTTGGGGCCAGTGCCCTATTTGCCTCTCGGTTTGTGTTTCTCAGTCTCCGTGTGTAGCAATATGTTGAGAAACGGCTTCCTTTTTCAGGAAGAAAGCTCAAGATGTTGAGCCTCGAGGAGGCTGTGCACAAAGGTGCAGAGTCCTGCCTGCTGGGTCATGGCCTTGGCACTGCGGGGCGGCCCCCTTCTGCCTCACAGGCCCAGGGTTACAGAAGGTGCAGGTGACGGGGAGGCCACGCCTTTGGAGGGGCTGCCTGGCAAACCTTTTCCCCTGACAGTAAGTGGAGGGGGTGGCCCTGGTCACATGTTGCAGGTCTCTGGAGGGGGTGTAGTGAATACCTGAGTCCATTTTCTGCCTGGTCCCAGACTCAGATCCGTCATGGCCTATCTGGCCCCTGTGTTCTGTGGGCGAGTGTTGGAGGAGAACCCTTCCTGTGGGGCTGCTGAGATGTGTGCTGTGCTGGAGGTGGCTTCAGCCCTGTTCCTCTGAGCAGCTGCTTGGGGCATGCTGTTGAGCTCCAGAGAGCACTTCGGCGCCTTGAGGAGCTGCAGTGACAAAGGCCACTGTGGCACTCAAGGCTCAGGTTTGGACAGTGGAGTAACGTTGCCTGGGTTCACCTCCCACCGTGGACAGTTACTTTATCTCTCTGTGTTTCATCTCCACGTGGGGATAGTAATAACACCCACCTCCCCAGATGAAATGAGTTAGCATTTTATACACTTCTTAAAACAGTCCCTGTTTGTTAAATAAAAATAGGGAACCAGCGTTACCAGCTAGACCACTCGCTCACAGCAGGTTGAACCCAGGACTTCTGCCATCCAGTATGGGAGAAAGAGTGCTGGACCAGAACCAGGAGACCTGGAGACCGTCTTGGCACTGCCTTCTACTTTGTGTGACATTGACTAAGTCGTTGTCCCTCTCTGGGCCTCAGTTTCCTCATCAGTTTTTCATCTATTTCTGTGAGATGACCTTAGGCCCTTCTTATCTTAGAACATCCAAGGATTTTGTAATTTAAAGGCATTTCAGACATCTCAAGACGGGTCTGGTCCTGCTAATAATCCCCACTGGTTGACGTGGTCCTTAGATGGGGCTGATTGCAAAGGCCAGAGGGCAGGAGATGCACAGCCCTGTGGGGTTTGCTCGGTTTTTCTCGGTGCGGGTGAGCTCTCCTCCACCTGGAGGGTTATGGTAGCTGGGTCACCTGGGAACAGGCTGTGGGAGAACTGGCCTCCTTGGGAATGTGCTGTCCTGTGCGGCAGAGCACTTTCAGGTACGGGCTGCTCTGTGAGGCCACCCTGTGCTCCAGCCCACAGCACTTGAGACTGACTTGCCCTGAGGTTTGGGTGAGCGAAATCGGGTCTTATGCAAGAGTGTGTGCGTGCATCTCCACTTTGAGCTGTTACATCAGAAGCTAAACACAGAGAGCCCTTGCGACTGGAGAACTAGCAGGAGGCCCTCGCTCTGGTTCTTTGTCAGCGGGTGGGACGGGGTAGGATGTGGCGTATAGGCCACTGTGGAGGAGAGGACTGTGCTAGGAAAGAGGTTGGTGCTGGTAGACTCTCTTCCAGGCGCTGCTTTTCCCACAGGCTTTCTGGAAGGTTCTGGCCTCCTCCTGATCAGGTGGCAGAGCATCCCTGGGGCTCCTCACCAGGATTCGTGTGCTCTGCGTCAGTGATGTCTCCATCTGCATCACTGCTGGTGAAGCATAGTAGGAAAGGTCAGCCTTCAAACTGTGGAAGGTCAGACCCAGCGCCTCAAGCCTGGAGGGGCAGCATGGGGCATCAGCCTCTTATGAGTTTAAGTTGGCTCTGACACATACCAGCTGGGTGATGTTGGGTTGGCTTCCTGACCCTCTGAGTCCTTTTTTATAAATGAGAACATTTGTACCAAGATGCCCAGCATTGGCCTGATGGACAGTAGGCACCCCAAAAGTCTCAGTCATTCAAGGAAGTAGTGTAGCCCATGGTTAAGAGCATGAGCTGAGCAGCTGAACTTCCTGGGTTCAGTTTCTTGCTCTGCCACTTACTAGCCGCATGACGTGGGACTGTTGCTCATCCTCAGTTTACACCTCTGTACAGTGGGAATAGTTATGTTAGGGCGTCTCTCACAGGTTTGTTGCAAAGATTAAGTGAGTTAATTCAGTTGTCCCTTGGTATCCACAGGGGACTGGTCCCAGGAACCCCTGAGGATACCAAAATCCACAGATTCTCAAGTCACCTTAGTACAGATGCAACCATTTTTTTTTTTTTAGACGGAGTATCACTCTGTCACCAGGCTGGAGTGCAGTGGCATAATCTTGGCTCACTGCAATCTCTGCCTCCCGGGTTCATGCGATTCTCCTGCCTCAGCCTCCCGAGTAGCTGGGACTACAGATGCACACCACCATGCCCAGCTAATTGTTGTATTTTTAGTAGAGACGGGGTTTCACCATGTTGGCCAGGATGGTCTCGATCTCTTGACCTCGTGGTCTGCCCGCCTCGGCCTCCCAAGGTGTCCGGATTACAGGTGTGAGCCACCGTGCCCAGCCGCAACCACTCTTTTTAAAAAAAGATTTCTGATCTGCCATTGACTCTATGGATGCAGAACCCACAGATCCTAAGGGCTGACTGTACGCATAAAGCACTTAAGGCAGTGTCTAGCGCATGATAGTCACCCTTGTTGGAGTTAGCGGTCATTGTCTAATTTCTTCAATAAGGGTGGTCAGTTGATTTCTTGGGAGCTTGGCAGCATACCGCCTCTCTTTATTTTGAGGTACATCCCCACTCTGTTCAGCTACAGCTTGTCCAGGGTGACAGGTGCATGTGCGCACACGTGTGTGTGTGTGTGTGTATCTTTTTCAGCCATGTCACCGCTATCCAGGTCTGGAGAGTAGCTCCCCTTGCAGCCTGGGGGCCAGACCTCTCCTCGGCTTGCTTCTTCAGGCTGTGTGCATCTTGTTACCCATCCTGGTTTGCCTTCCTCTTCTGCACAGACTGTGCTCAGAGGTTCATGTTGCACAGTTTGGCTCGGGTGTGCCCAGCTCTTGACCTCCTGAGAATAAAATAAGGGCCAGGAAAGCCATCCTTTCAGTGTGAGTGTGTTCCAGCCACACCTGGCCTTGTCTGCGTTTGCCCATTTTCAAGAAATACACCAGGGTAGCTTGGGACATGCCATGTAGATGGAGTCATCCAGGAATGTGTTTAAGAATCTTAAAGCAATAAACAAGTCAGACTAACTGCTTTCAAAGAGTACAAGAGACTGGAATTTTCATGATAGAGATGGCTGACAATGAGTGTTAATCTATTATAGAAGGCCTCATGTGAAGCAGTAGACATCCCCCTCTTCCGCCATTTTACAGATAAGGAAACTGAGGCAGAGAGTGGTTAAATAATCTGAGTTAAAGCAGCTAGTCAGTGGCCGAGCTGGGATTTGAACCCTGGTCTGTTGGCCTCTAGGCCCCAGCACCTGACTATCCATCACTATACTGCCCCTGGCCGGCATTCCTGGGATTATATAGCAGCAGCATCCTGTCCCCTGAGCCCTTTCTCATCCCCCACTAATGATAGTGCTGGTGATGTGAGTCCAGTTACAGCTGTGTTGCCTGAGGTACACAGGGCCTAGGGGGATAACTGCGTTGTCTTTAGCCATTGCTTGTTAGAGAGGGTGGTCTTGCCTTCTTTCTCCCTCCCAGAGCTGATGTCACCTAAACCCTGCTGCAATTTTATTCCTGGGTTTCAGGTCTGATTTTTATGTCCCCTACATCCCATATATCCTTCCTCTGACCAGATATGGTCCCTCAGGAAAAGAGCTTTGAAGATTATATAGTGGAGATGGCTGTGGCTAATCAGTGACCTTCTCAGATCGCTTAGGAAAAGCGTATGGATATCCTTGTCAGGCCTTTCTTCCCTGAGAGGCATCTGAGAGGTCCCTGGGGTCACAGCTGGGAGTGACCCTGGGTAGGACTCAGTGTTTCAGGGGTGCTTGGTTTTAATCTATGAATTTAAAATCATGCTTTCCTGGGTGGGAGTTGGGGTGGGCAGTGGTTGTGAAGCTGGCGCCACAACATAGGATGGTGTGTAGCCTTGGCCATGTGCCTTTACCTCTGAGCCTTGGTTTGCAGTGAGGATCAGATGAGGTGCTGTCTTGCCAGAGCGCTCTGTAAACTCTGCAATGCTGTGACTGAGTGTGAGGTGCTGCGACCAAGTATCCATAAGGTACACAATCATCACATTGGTGTGCACCACAGAAAGAATGCACAGTCATGTCACTAGGAGTAATTCTGGTCTCATCTGAAACTCAGCATGGTGGTTTGGTGCCAGAGGTGTTCCTTGGGCCTCTGGTACAAGTGAATTGTTAAAAGGGTGTGGGTGCTGATCTGCCCTCATGCATAGAGCTTCCTTTCACAGCCAGTTGCTCTCCTTGTTCCATGGGAAGCTTGCAGATTCATTAACAGATCAACAATCGTGATCCTTCATCTGGACGCTTGCCTTCTGCACTCTTCCTCAGTCATCCGTCCTGGTTTTCCTATCAGCTGCCAAAGGCACAGCTTTGATGTTAAGATTAAGATTGCAGCGAAGGAAGATGGGAAGGAATCTTTGCTGGGAGCTCGCAGTCAGCCAGCTGCTGTGTCATATTGTTTTGTCTTCACAGTGATCTTCTGAGGCTGATCTTTGCCCCTCATTTATAGCAGAGGAAGTGAAGGCTCAGACATTCAATTGCCCATGGGCCCTTAGCTGGTAGGAGTCAGGGCTGAGTTTCAAATGAGACCAGAATTACCCCTAGTGACATGACTGTCCATTCTTTCTGTGGCGCACACCAATGTGAGAGGGCCCTGTGGGGTCTGGCCACGATGGCAGACACTGCCCCTCTCCCATTGCTTTCTGTCTGACCCACCTCCACGGGTGTGGGGAAGAGTTGGAGATGGTACTGTTGGAGCAGTGGCTTGTGCTGTTGGCAAGCATAGGTTTCCCCTCTGTCTGGGAGACAGGGCAGGCACAGCGCTGAAGTGAGAGACAGCTGGGCTTGGGCTGCCCGTGGGCTGAGTGCCCTTTGAGGGTGGAATCTCCAGCCGAAGCGCCCCTCCCCGAGAAGCACCAAGTCCTAGTAAATCAAACAACAAACAGGGCTCTGCTTGGGCGGCTCATTTGCTGGGGAAACTCAGTGCTTCAGCTTCCTGCTAAAGTATGCTGGTATGCCAGAAATTCCCTGGACAAGCAAGAAGGGAAGTCATGTCTTTATAGTAAAAACACTAATAAAACAGCTCTAGAATCTTCTCCTTCCTTTATACCCACACTGCCACTAACTAAATTACCTTTTGTTCTCATCATTTGCTGAATTGCAGTGCTTCTCAATTGATTTTCCTGTCTTCGGTTTCTCCACACCCACTTCAATCTGTCCCCCTTATGGTTTCCAGAATGAGGATCATTCAGAAATGCAAATCTGATCACGTTTTTTCCTTTGCTTCCCGCCCCATGCCTGCAAGATTGAGTGCAGATGCCTGAGTGTGGCATTCCAGGACCTTCTGGAACTTTGTAGGACCTGCATGAACTGGTGCTGGTCCCTGACTGAAACAAAAAAAAAGTGGCACCAGCCATTGATCTGGAGGGTCTAAGAAGGCCCTGCTCATGCACCTGGCCCTGGGTGGGGACCATTCCATCAGGGGCAGGTCCAGGGCCACTCATTGTGGTCTCTTCATCACAGTAGTCAGGACTCTAGGAGACTCTGTACTCTGTTGGACAAAGTAGCCACAGACCAACCCAGGTTCAAGGGGAGAGGAAATAGACCTCTAGATTGGAGGAGTGTCATATACTTTGTGGCCATCTTCAATCTGCTGTGGTCGTCTACACTCATATGGTAGACTCAGATGATCCTGTGACTACCCAATGGGGAAGAAGAACCCTCACCACTCACTGCCAGGAGCGGGGGCTCCCCCACCTATTCTTTTTCTCTAGCAAATGCAAGATCCTACATAGCCTGCTTCACCTCCACCCTTACCTTGTGCACTCTGGGAAACTGAGTCATCATGTGTCTTCCTAAGTGCAGGGGTGCAGCTGGGGGTTGTATTCCCAAACACTCAGCATCAACTGAATCAGGGTAGAACAACAAGGATTCCATATCTCTAGCTCGTGGCAAATGTTTGTCTGTACTCCAGGTCTTACATAATAGACTTGAAGGTACTCTAAGGTACTGCATGTGGTTTACAGTATGCTAGGGTCCTTTTTCAAGGATATATAACTCTCAGCCTCAGTTTCCTCAGCTGTAAAATGAGATTAATAATAGTACCTGGCTGGGCGCAGTGGCTCACACCTGTAATCCCAGCACTTTGGAAGGCCGAGGCAGCAGATCGCCTGAGGTCAGGAGTTCGAGACCAGCCTGGCCAACATGGTGAAACACCGTCTCTACTAAAAATATAAAAAATTAGCTGAGCATGGTGGTGGGCACCTGTAATCGCAGCTACTTGGGAGGCTGAGGCGGGAGAATCGCTTGAACCTGGGAGGCGGAGGTTGCAATGAGCCGAGATCAGGCTGCTGCACCCCAGCCTGGGCAACAAGAACGAAACTCCATCTCAAATAAATAAATAAACAAACAATAAAATAAAAATACCTATCGGGATTCATGTAGGTATTAGGTGAGATAATATAGAATGTATAGCATGATGCCTAGTACATAGGAATGCCCAGTTAAAAAGAATATATCCAGTTGTGGTTAAAACAGTCCTGGAATACAAAAAATAACTCAACGTGGATCAAAAACCTAAATAAAAAAGATACAACAATAAAACTTCTAGAACCCAGGAGAACATGTTTGTGAATGTGGGCTTGACAAATATCTCCTAGATAGGAAATAAAAAGCACAAACAAACAAAAAAAAAGATTAAGTTGGACTTTATAAAAATTAGCTGCTCTTCGAGATTTAAGGACTTTTGGAAGAATGCTTTTGGATGGCATGTGGTTCGAAGAAGAATGAGGGATACCTTCTTTTTACTGTTGTAGGTTTTCTGGAAGCCAGCAGGAAGCCTCAGCCTTAGAAACATTAGCGGTAGAAGGAGGTTTGGAATAGTGCGGACTTAATAGAACTACTTTTGGTTGCAAGTAACAGAAAATATGACTGGAATAGGCCATTATGTTTCTCCTACAATGAGTCTGGAGTTAGGTGGCACACATGTGCTGGTTTTGCAGCTGAACAGCGATACTGTCTCTGGTTTTCCAGGCAGCCTTGCCATCCTTGTGGTTGTGAGATGGCCACTGCAGCCTGTCCATCTTCAAAATGGGCAGGAGGTGTTGGGCAGCCCCAAGATCTGTCCCATGCTTTCCCAGCAGGTCCCCTAGCAAGCAAGTCCTCATGCCTCATTAGCCAAAACTGTCACAGGTAACCAGCTTCGAGGGAAGCTGAAAGTGGGGACTTTCATGATGGCCGTGCAGGGACCCCATTCCGGATCAATTATGTCACACTCACTGAATTTGAGGCTCGTGGGCTGTGATGTGAAGACTGGGCTGCGAACCACTGACTGAGACCAGTTCATCACTGGGCACAGTGCTACCCTGAACACAGTGCTACCCTGAACAAAACTGGGTCCTGCGGGCAAGGGAGAAGCTGGGAGCTGATATTAGGTGGAGATGAGCAGTCTGAGCATGGTGCTCCACAGGGCGTGGCGGTTCGGGCGCCCCTCATCCTTCTGGGGGAGTTCACACTGCATTCATTGATCCCTGGTGTCCGGGGCACTCATCTGTCATTACCCCTTGCCCCTGTCCAGCCCTTTGTCCTTTTCTGTGATGGCCTGAGTTGCTAAGCCAACAGTCACGTCCCTGGAAAGAAAGCCCTCTATCTTTCCAGCGTCGGGCACAGTCTCCTCATAGTTGGTGCATATAGGTCAGAGTTTAAGGTGCCTTGCCTTCCCCATCCCTCCCTTCTGGTGGCTCCCCAGGGAACAGGCCTTAAGGATAGGTAAGGGGTTTGGCCCATTGGCAGAAATCTACCTTTGCCATTAGGTGCAGCCTCTGCCTTTTTCCCTAGGCCCCTGCTTGGTAATTCACACCCAGGTCCCTTTCAGTTTGCAATGTCAGGAATACTCCAGGATTACCTGTTGTGATTGAGGGGTTGAGCTGAGGGGATAAACTAGTTCGTGGCTGTGCCCTGTGGGCCTGGTGACCTTCAGACAAACACATGGAGTGTGTGTTTGAACTGGGACACAGGCCGTGTTGATGAAGTGTCTGGTCTGTGAGCAACACCACATCTGTGGCTCCTGACACCTGGGCCAGCACTCCCCTCAGCCTCCAGCAGAAGCACCAAGCAGCGGGGTTGCTGTGTCACGGACGCTCAGACCTGCTATCTGTTGCTTTGCCTTTCCTAGCCCTTGGTCAGGTGTCTGTGCGGACACATCTGTTCCCCCAACTTGTGTGGGTTCCTGAAAATTATGGACCCCTGCCGCTTACAACCGTTGTCCTTAGAGTCCAACAGTGCCTGGCATCGGGAAGAGGTTTGGTTGTTGAATGACTGGATGATGGGCAGAAGTTCTTTGTTGCCCTTATTCAATTACTTCAGGCACACGGGAGTTAAGGGGTAAAGTGGGTGTCTTTCTTTCTCATGATTTAGTCCTGTTGGTCCCCACAGCCCCTAAGGACTACTGGTACTAACAGCACTTGAGATACCGGGGGGTTGTATCAATTGAGGCAGGAAGGAAAACTTGAAAGGCAGATCAAGACAGATCGTTTACTGACTTTTCAAATAATTGCTTTCTGAAGAGCAGTGTTTTGACTCACCTTGGCTTTATAGGTGGAAGCTGTATTAGGCTGTTAGGTCAGGGAAATGCCTTCCTCTTCGGTTCTGCTGCATCTCACAACCTCCGTGGCGCATGAAATGGCCTAGCAGTTGTTGCTGAGAAAACTCGGGCCCTTGGCCATCATTCACCTTGGCCCAGCTCAAGCTCTGCATTTCCCAGGAAGCATCATGGGTGCTTTTAACCCATATTTGACCACATAGTCTTCTTTCCCTGACTGCTCGTGCTTAGTACTGGAGCAGTGGGAACAGGTGATTTATGTGATTTATCTAAGGTGGGTGCTTAGTTGCACAGAGGAGCTAACTCATCAGTGTTTCCATACGGGGGGTCTCCTGCGCCCACTGCTGCACCAGCCAAAGGCAGTCAGTCATACTCTTAGACAAGTGAGCTCGTTTTGTCTCAGCCTGGGGTTGAATCTCCCATCTACAGTCTGTTGTCAGGTCCTCAGACTGCATTCCCAGTGGAGCTTAGGGAAGGGCAGGAGGCTCTGAGTTCCCAGCCGTGGCCGTTCTCACCCCTGGCCTCCTTGGGAACGTCTCCACTTGTGGTCTGGGTTAGACTTGTTTGTTTGTGTTTGAAGTTCCCCGACTCCGAGTTTGACGTCAAGGCAGGATTGCTGGTGGGAGGCTTGGCGGGGAGGTTGTCTCTACACAAATGTAAAATCCTGGCAGCTTGCCCAGGAGAGTGCGGGTACGGGCCGGGCCGGGAGAGGGCTGCTGTTGCGAAATGCCCAGCTCAAGGATTCAGGTCACTTGTACCTTCTCCTCTCCTTGCCCCACTTTCCCTGTGTGCCTCTCCTGCTCTGCCCTGTGCCCATGAATGTCAGCGCCCGTGGGTGCCCTTGAGGGCTGGGCAGTGCCGGGAGCCAAGGGCTGCCTCTGGTGCCCTCGGAGCTGGGTGCTATGGTCACTGCGTGCCTGTGCGTGGAACTGTCAGCTGCATCACAATCTCCAGAGGCCTCCTTACATTCTCAGAAATCATTTTGCAACAAGTTGGCCATGGCAGCCAGGCTAGACTACTTAGCTGGCTGGGTTGGCAGGAAGGCCCCAGAAATGCGCTCTAGCTTTGGGAAGGAAGTGGAAGATGTAAGGGGAGCTTCCCTGAGGCATGGACAGAACAGGTCAATAGTGGAGGAGGAGCAGCAGCTTCAGGGACCACTGGAGTGAAGGCTGGAGTAAGTTGCCAGGGCTTTGGTGGCATCGTGAAGTTTGGGATGGTGTAGTCAGGGACTTGGCAGGAGCAAAGACTGCTGTGGGCACCATGTAAGAGTCTGGTGCTGCCTACTGAGGAGGAAGGAGTCAGGGTCTTGTGGGTGCTGGTGAGCTGGAAGCTGATCCACAACTGCACCTGCCACAGGAGGACTAAATAAAACAAGAGGCAAGTGATGGATGAGTGGAGTGGCTGTCCAGTTGCTTCCTGTCACTCTGTAAAGCATGCTAGGATCTTCTTAAAAGGGGTGGCCTCAGGTTATAGGCAGGATGATGGCTAGTTTTAATGAATTTAATGCTGGCTTAGAGCCAGGGGTGGGGTACAGCCCAGAGGGTAGGTTATTGCAAGTCAGGACCAGAGGTGGTGGCCCAGTTGGGTGGCTGGATACATTTAGAGGGTGTGGGCAAGCCTGTGGCTCTTATTCACAGGATTCACTGCCTGGAACAGTCTAGGCGTGGCTGGATTTTGGGCTTTGGATCGCAAAAGAGGTAGACCCTGCCCACTGCCATCCTGCTTGTACCAGTCAAGACAGCTCAGGGTGTGGGTTGCAGGAGTCATTATTTTGAGAGGTGCATAGAGAGCATTAGATTGAGGTTGGAATCCCTTCTTTATACAAAGGCTGGTGCCTTGGTTTCTTCATTGTAAGATGGGAATGATGAAGTATACCTTTAAGTCTTGTGGGTTTCACATGCGTGGTTTCATGATTTGTGAGTGACGGTAAAGGATGAGCAGTGACTTGTCATTTGGCTGAGGCTGGACTCGATGGCAGGCATGCAGGTGAGCATCCCTGAGCCAGTGAGTGAGCCCAGTGTGCTGCCCAGCACCCACATCCCAATGTAGCTTTGTTTTTCTTTACTAAATGTTGAATACACAGTACATCCCATCCGAAGTCTGGAAGGGTCTGTAGTGTTTTCAGTTGCACATGACTGTATTTTGTGGAGGGAATGATGTGCTTTAGGGGTATTGCCAGCTTTGGGGTTGTGTGTGAAGATTGGGACATCAGTCACCCTTGTGCTATCAAGGATCTACTCTAATTCCTAGCCTCTGGAATTTTCATTGGCAATCCAGGTAGAGGAAGTGATATGGCACCATACATAAGGAAAAGATTGTTAACACTACTAGGTTGACAAATGAGTATTGACATGATTCTGTAACTGAGGGAGCCTGCTACTATACATGGGAAACTGGTGTCCGTGTTAGCCTGTGCCTCGGATTCATTTGCTCATTTATATGTTAACATCTGTGACATCTGTCACAACAGATTTAACCCCCTGCCCTGCTTCTGAGACATGAAGACCTGGGCCACTGAGAGGGTCCTGTGGCAGCCAACGACCAAAGTCAGGGTTAGGGTGACAACCTGTAATAGGCCTTGGCATCTGGCTGCTAACATAGCCAAGATCATGGGTTTGAGAGTTGCCCACAGAAGAGCCCTCCCCATCTCAGGCCCTGCAATTTTAGGGTGGAGCTGACTTTGTTTGCAAAGTCAGTTGTCTGGAAAGAGGTGTTTTTTGCAAAGGTGCAAAAAAGCCTGGGTGGGGTATAATCCAAACGGCACCTGCCAAAAGTCTTCATGTTCCTCCTTTTCGAGGTCATTCTGCAGGCTGCGCAGGAGTAACACTAACAGAGTTCTATTTAGTGAGCACTTTATATATTCCGGACATTGGACTAAACACTTTGCATACATGAGTCTGCAGCAAATTCTCAGCAGTGCTATGGGACATGTATTATATTTTCTCTGCTTTACAGAGAAGGAGACTAAGATGATGTGATCTAGATCCTGCCACACAGCTGATGTGTGATGGTGCGAGGGGTAGAGCCTCCTGGCTGCTAAACCCAAGCTTCTCGCAGGGGCGATGGGACCACTAACTAATGGTAGGCATGGCCTCTGACCAGTCAGAACAGTTGCTGGTGGTAAACAGGAGACATGGGTCATCTGCCTGTCACTGCTGCACTTCCAGCCAGTCCAGCACAATGGCTGGCCCGTCCCTGTCCACACACCCTGTGGAAGCCCGTGGGAGCTTTCTGTCTAGACTACCATTTTAGCTGGTGCTAAATGGTCTCGCTTTTAGAGTCAAGGCAGCTATTGCTCCAGCTCCACTGTGGCAGCCTCCAAGGGATGGTTGGTTCTGTGGCCACAGAGGAACCCAGCCTCCCAAATCAGACTGGCCCACGGGTGGGTTGCCTGGGACAGCCATGACACACCATGGAGGATGGGTCCAGGACCCGTGCTATGGGGCACCAGCTATGGAGAGGCAGGTTGGGGCGCAGTGTAAAGGAAGGATGACAAGGAAAGGACCTGCAGGGTAGGGGTGTGATGCCTCCATGTTTCTGGGGGTCCCTGCAGTTCTGGGGGCTGTGTCCTTTACCTGAAGAAGTCTCTTTCCTCAGTGGCACGTGCTTCTCCTTGGCACAGTATCTGCTCAACCAGGCCCACTCTCTCCAGGGATGTCTGACGAGCCTCACCACCATCCAAGTGATACTCGTGGAGCCTCCATTTGGGAGGCCTGTGCCAGAGTCATACCAGAGCAGCTGGGGTGGCAGATGACACTGAGGCTGATCAGGATGCCAGGTTACGGGTGCAGATGTTCCTTTGGGCAAGTGGAGCCGATGTCATTTCATTCCCGTCACATCCTCTGGTGCTGAGGTTGGAGGTGAGCACTCAAAGGAGGATAGGATTGGGTTCCCTGGAGTCAGCTGGGTGGGTACAGGTCTTGGCCCTCTAGCCTTTAGAAGAAATATATCTGATTCTCAGGTTCCTCCAGCATTGTCCTGAAGTCAAGACCAGATTTCAGGGTCTTCCTTAGTCCCATCTCTGACAGGGGCAGATTCCCACCCATATCTTCTGTATTGCCTAGGGAGGCAATAAGAGAGAACCTGAGGGCTTCGCCTGAGAGGAACACCACCCATGTCCGCCGCCGCCGCAAGAGTGTTCTCTGTGTTCCACACGTTTTGCTGAGCATTTTGCATTCATCTTTTTCTCATGTAAGCCTTCACAACAGCCTTTTGAGGTAGATCAACCCCATTTTACAGGTAGGGAAAGTGAGGCCCACAGGTTAGATCCCATGGCTATGTTCACCCAAGGGAGTGGTGTCAAGGGACTTTAGGGCTAGAGATGTCCTTCATGGAGCCGCACCGACTCCTAGGTATGGCTGGAATAACCAGTGGTAGAATAATAGGACCCGTGGTTTGTTTTTTGCTTGTTCCAAGCACTTTGTATACAGCAACTCACTTGGCCTCAACCTCCATAAAATGATACTCTTTTTATAGGTGGTAAGACTGAAGCTGAGCCAAGGGGGATTTCCCCAATCTTTGATTTTTAGATGTTAGAGCTGGGGTTAGAGCTGAGCTCCTTCAGCCCCAGATACTTAGTGAGCGCCTGCTGTAGTATCGGTAGCACCCACCAACTGTTTGTGGCTGACCTGATACTGTTCTCTTTCTGTAAGTCAGACTCTGGTCTGGGCTGGGGTGGGCCCATAGTACATTCTTGAAGCAAAAGAATATTGGAGCGCGAGAGATGTTGGTTCCAGCCCAGGGCCTCGCCTGTGGCCAGAGACCTAATGACTCTTTCCTTCTTGCTGCTGGTCCCATCCCTGAAACCCCAGGTGCTTGTCTATTCCGGCAAATTTATATCTTGCGGTTTTGTGGTTAAGAGAAAATGACGCTACCAATGAAAGGTCCCCTTTTAGGCCCCCAGGGCTGGGCTGGCAGGCCCCACTGTGGTTTGTCTGGGAAAGTAGCCCCTTGGCGCTTCTGTGACTGCAACCAACTTTCCAAGAAGTGAGAGCAGCTTCATTTCACTCTGACGAGAGTGGCTGCCTGCAGGCCACCTCCATCCTTTGTCAACCAGAGAAGTTTTGCTCCATCAGCAGAACCCAAATCTGCAGAGGTTGTTTCTTGACAAGTTCTGGGAGATAGCAGCTGCAGGACACCAGACCTGCCAGTAGCTGGGTCGTGTTGCACTGCATGTCTTCCCTTTTCCTTGTCTCAGGCACAGCTAGCCAGGTTTATGGGTTATCTGGGTGCAGGGAAGAATCACTTCAAGTTCTGCGCAGTCCTACCCATGGGCCTGCTTTGGGCTGTCTAGCGGGGATCTCTACCGGCCTTTAAAAAAAGAAACCACTTGCTCCTCTTCTAGGGAAGCTGCCCTGGCTTTTGAGATGTTCAGACCCCTGTCTCATCACTTGCCCAGTTGGTGTTTGTTTTTCGCTGCCATTTGATAAACTTTGTGTGCAATGTGTTGTGTGTTTGTGTGTTCATCCTTTCAACAAAGGTTTTAAAATAGCAAACCAGGCCAGGTGTGGTGGCTCATGCCTTTAATCCCAGCACTTTGGGGAGCTAACACAAGAGGATCACTTGAGCCTAGGAGTTAGAGACCAGCCTGGGCAGCATGACAAGACCCCATCTCTATTATGAAAAAAGAAAAAAAGCAGCCCATGTGCTGGATGCTGTGCTGGCTCCTGAGGTCTGTTGGTGACCAAGAATACCAGCTGGACCCCACCTCCCAGAGTTTCCAGCCTGAAGAGGGAAGCGGACAAGCGTGAAAAATCAGAACTGCGATATGTGATCTGGGCAGGGGGCTGGAGGGCTTGAAGAAGGCTTCCCGGAGGAAGTGGTGTCTGAGCTGATCCTTGTAGGCGGAGAGTCACTGGGAAGAGCTTGCTTAGCAGGGGACCCAGTGCCTCAAAGCTGAAAAGGGCAGGTAGGTTGTGGGGAGGCTGGACTGGGGAAGGCCCAAACGCTGGCTCAGGCTAAGGCCAGGTGTGCTCATCTTGATGTTGGCCTGTGGTGGCCAAAGTCTTGTGCAAATGGCATATGTTATGAATCACTCCCAGACGCGGGACCCTTGAAGGCCATGTGCCAATGACAGAAGGGCTCTAGTGCTGCTGCCTTTAGCGCCAGCAGCCCGACCTCTCCAGTTAATGTGGAAAAGAGTGGTTTTGAGTTTGCACAGCTGTTTGATTTATAGTCCTGTCTCTGGTTAGCCCTTTGAACTGGTGGTTTCAGAGCCGCGTGGAATGGAGGGAAGGGCTGGCTGTGAGAAACATAGAGATAAGAACCCCACATTTTCTTCCTCTGGCACTCCTGAGCACATGTTATATGCCAGGTGCTGTAGTAGGAACTGGGGATATGAGGGAAATACGGTCCCTGCCCTGATGTGTAATTATAGGGGGATCTAACCTAGTCTTTTGGAGGTCTCCATGCTGTAGTTGAATATGAGCTAGGTATCATCATTCCTGTTTACAGGTGGGTGAACTGAGACTCAGAAAAATTAATTATCTTCCTTGGGGCAGTGCAGCCTAGTATATGGTGGATTTGAACCCAGATGTATTCAACTCAGAAGCCTGGGAGCTCATGTCTATTGGGGGAGACCAAGGCAGAAGCTGTTAACTGTAATATGATAGTAACTCCATGATCGGGGCTCTGAAAGAGTCACACACGACACACCAGGAAGGGGAGAGGCGGACTCTGACTTGGCCTGGGTAGGAAACTCCAACAGGTATTGGAGGAATAGCTGCTGGGTGAGTGTGTGCCTGGTGGGCAGGGCCAGGGGCTATGGAATGGAGCTGGGGAGCTGGGGGAAGTTGGGGCCCCGGTTTTGGAATTTGCCTCTGGTCTCACTGGGCGGGATGGATCAGAGTGGGGTAAGCCAGGAGAGGGCACATGAGTGCCTCCACTTAGACCTGTAGGATCAAAGCTCACTTGTGTGTCTACGGTTGTGAGCTTCATGCTCTGTAAGTGCTCCCCAGGGCTTAGGTTCCATAATAGGACAGCAAGTAGACTCAGAGTCCTGAGCCTCAGCAGTGTGTTTGATTAGCAGGGTCTGCTCTGGGTGCCTGAGGGGCATGGGGTGCAGGAATGTCAGGGGATCAGCCTCTGGGTCTGTGGTTTCACCAGACATCAAAACTGTGCAGTTGAGAGTGTGGAATTATTTTGATTCTGACTCAGTGCTCCCTCTCCAGCAGTTGTCTGCACTTGCCACTGAGCCCCTAGCACCCTGAAGGGAGCAGGGGCCATGGGAGAGGGGTAAGTAACCCCAAGGGGGTTGAATCTGGCTCTGTCAGATTGTTGGTGAGCCTGAGGCCAAACTAGTTTTCTGGGGGAAATTTCAAAAACGCTGATGTGGCAGCAGTGGTTTCATTATTATGGGTCTCATTTTCATGCTCACATCTCTCTAGCCACAGGAGTTCTTGACCTGGGGTCTGTGGATAGAATTCAGGGTGTCCACCCATAAATGTAGATGGGGAAGAAAATTGCACTTTTATTTTTATTAACCTTAACTGGAATTTAGCGTGTCGTTCCACTTGGTTGTAGGCAATGAGGCACAGTTATCTTAGCAAACACCTGTGACTCGGTCACCAGTAGGAATCACAGTTGTGGAGCGATCTGAAAAAGCAGTTTACACTTGTCACAACTTTAAAGTTATGGCAGTTATTAGATGCACTGTTGGATGTTTAATACTTTAATAAAGAAGCTTTTATGATTCTATCACAGGTTTGTTTTTTTTTTGAGACAGAGTCTTGCTCTGTCACCCAGGCTGAAGTGCAATCAGACAAGGGATACTCAGCCTGTATCTCAATATATTTTTCTTTTTTTTCTTTTTATTTGAGGCGATCACCAAGGCTGGCAGGCTGGAGTGCAGTGGCACGATCTTCACTTACTGCAACCTCTGCCTCCTGGGTTCAAGTGATTCTCCTGCCTCAGCCTCCCAAGTAGCTGGGATTACAGGCGTGTGCCACCATGCCTGGCTAATTTTTGTATTTTTAGTAGAGACAGCATTTCACCATATTGGCCGGGCTGGTCTCGAACCTCTGACTTTAGGTGATCCACCTGCCTTGGCGTCCCAAAGTGCTGGGATTACAGGCGTGAGCCACCATGACTGGCCGTCTATCACAGTTTTCAGTAATTTGATAAATGTGTTTAAATAGAATTGATTTCCTTTGTAATTCTAAGTGTGTCGTTTTATACATTTCAAAGCATTGTTCTGTCCAGGTGCGATGGCTCACGCCTGTAATCCCAGGACTTTGGGAAGCTGAGATGGGAGGATTGCTTGAGCCCAGGAGTTCAAGACCAGCCTAGGCAACACAGCGAGACCCCATCTCAAAAAAAAAAAAAAAAAAAAAAGATAAAAAAAGAAATAAATGAAAGTATTGTTCTTTGAAAGAGATCATGGGCCTCCCTAGACTTCCAAAAGGGTCTATGGCCCCAAACTGGTTATAAGCTTTTATTCTAATTGGAAATTTGGAGCCTTTCTAGATATATGAAATTAAAAATTATTAATTCATCATTTTTTTTTCTTTGTAAAATATTGTGACTGTTAACAAGAGTCCTTGCTCTTTAGAAAAATGTACTAAGGTCCTGGTGCAGTGATCCTAAGTGTTTTGTTTTATACTCAGATCAAGTGATCTGCCCACCTTAGCATCCCAAAGTGCTGGCTCACGCCTGTAATCTCAACACTTTGGGAGGCGGAAGTGGGCAGATCATCTGAGGTCAGAAGTTGGAGACCAGCCTGGCCAACATGGCGAAAACTCGTCTCTACTAAAAATACTAAAATTAGCCCTTTATGGTGGCATGCGCCTATAGTTCCAACTACTTGGGAGGCTGAGGCACAAGAATCACTTGAACCCAGGAGGCGGAGGTTGCAGTGAGCCAAGATCATGCCACTGCACTGCAGCCTGCCAGCCTTGGTGACCATCTCAAAAAAAAGAAAAAAAAGAAAAATATACTGAGATACAGGCTGAGTATCCCTTGTTTGAAATGCTTGAGGTCCAAAGTGTTTTGGATTTTTGATTTTTTAGAATTCTAGAATATTCGAATTATACTTAATGGCTAAGCATCCCAAACCCAAAAGTTCAAAATCCAAAATGCTCCAGTGAGCATTTCTTTGGAGCATCATGTCAGTGCTCAAATTGTTTTAGATTTTGGAGAGGTTCAGATTCTGGGTCTTTGGAAGTGTTTCGGATTTTGGGTTTTTGGATTCAAAATGCACAACCTATATTTACAGATGAAAGGAAAAGGAATGAATTAACACCAAAACCATGAGGGACAGCAGGGTTGAGAAGTGTCTCCGGAAGGCAGGTTCCTGTAAGAGACTCTGAAGGTGGTACTTATTTTGGGGGGACACTTGGAAGTCACCATCAGGAGGACACCAGAGTCTTAGCAACATTTCAGGAGCTCTCCCTGGGACCCTGGGTCACTTTGCCTTAGCCAAGCCAGGCAGCTCCCTGGTCTTCTGGCGGTGAGCTCGTTTCCATCTGTCGAGCCTAACTGGCCTCTGTTTGGAATGCGAGTCCCTTATTTTTCATCAGACCTGGGCCATGCCCTCCTTGTGCTTCTCTGCATCCCATGTTCCCCAGTCCAGTGCTGGGCACCCAGTCAGAGCCGAGTGTTTGTCAGGTTGACCCAAGTCAGGCTGTCCTTGTGTAAGCTTATCTTATTTGAAGTTTTAGCCATTTTCGAGTCTTTTGAAAGCTTTGGACAATAACTCTAGAAAATACACAGACTTGCATATCTGAAATTTGCATACATTTCAGGGTGTGGATCCCTGAAAGCTTATGGGAATCTGAGTCCAGGACCCTGGCCAATATTGCTGCTGCTCAGTGGTCATGGCTACACTTGCGGTACTCACCGTGTGCCAAACGCGTCATTTCTTCTGTCTCTCTGAGAGTCAGCATCTATTATCCCCATTTTTCTGGAGGACAAGATGGAGGCCTTTGACAAGATGGAGACTTTTATAGGGGGTTAAGTAACTTGTCCAAGGTCACAGAGCTAGGGTGTGACTGAGCCCTTGGATCCCAACCCAGGCAGTTGGATTCTTCCCTGGAAGCATCCTAGGCGGGAGGTTACCCATTCTCCTCAAACCAGCAGGTCTTCCATATTAGCAATTACCAACTCCCTGACCCCACCCTGGCAGGAAAGCCTTCTTTTTTTCCCGAGACAGGGTCTTGTTCTGTCACCCAGGCTGGGGTTCGCCGGTGTGATGATGGCTCACTGCAGCCTTGACCTCCTGGGCTCAAGCAATCCTCCCACCTTAGCCTCCCAAGTAGCTAGGACTACAGGCATGTGCCACCATACTCGGCTAATTATTGTATTTCTGGTAGAGACAGGGTTTTGCCATGTTAGCCTGGCTGGTAGGAAGGCTGCCTTATATTTAACCCAGCTGTCTGTTCTGACCAGTGTTGCCCATGATGCTCATGTCCTGAGGTGGGCAGTGTCAGCCGCCTTGGGTAGGGCAGGGGCCTCATGGGTGGCCACCAGCCTCTGCCTGTTCTCCTAGACCCTTCTCCACCCTTTCCCCTCCCCTGCAAACAGCAGAGAGGAGAGCCAGCCCCTTCCCTCATCACATTGCTTGTGTCTGCCTGAGCTCCTCTGTAGTGTGCTTGGGCCTGCCATATGGTTGGGCCACAGATGAACACAGGCTTTTCTTTTTCGGACTTTTCTGCAGGCGAAGCTGGTCCGTTACATTTGTAAGCAGAGGCAGTGCAAGCTGAGCGTGGCTCCCGGTGAGAGGACCCCAGAGCTCAACAGCTACCCCCGCTTCAGCGACTGGCTGTACACTTTCAACGTGAGGCCGGAGGTGGTGCAGGTATGCAAGCTGGGGCTCAGCACAGGGATAGGCATGAGGGGCCAAGCAGAGGGAACACACACAAACCCGAGGGCTAGCTTCCCCGTGGCTAAGACTAAGGGTTGATGCTCTCTACTCTTGAGAAGGAGGATGGGGAGGGACAGCAGCAGCCAGGAGGGATCCAGGGTACATATGGCTCCAACGAGTGCCCTGGATGCTATTGCCTGATGAACTATTGCAGCCCCACGCTGGGCATTGATTTGTTCATCATACTTACAACAGCCAACATATCTGGAAGCATTGGCTGTGTGGCAGACACTGTGTTAAACGTTTCTGTGTTTTGTAAGACAGATAATCTCACTTCTCATGATCTCCTATAAGGAAATTACTATCATTGTTGCCATTTTATACTTGAAATTAAAGCACAGAATGGTTAAGTTGTTTAAAATCACACAGCTAGTAAATGATAGCTTGGAATTTGGAAATAAGAGTCTGAATTTAGTTTAGTCTTCTGACTGCTACAATATGCTGTCTTCCTTCCATTGTTCTCTCTTCCTGCCTGTGCAACCTACCCACCTGCCAGCCAGCCAACTAACCAACCAGCATACCCGGAGTGTGTACTGTGCCAGGTGCCAGGGGTGCAGGTCAGCTCTCATGGAGTGCAGATTAGTCCTACTTGGCAGGCATGGTTCACCCAGTCAGATCTCATAAATCCCCTACTTCTATCCTAAAATTAAAAATATTGGCTTTTGCTGCTGTGTAGAAAGTAGCATGAATTCATTATATATAGATACTTTGGAAACAGAGAAGGAAAGAAATCACATACATACTCCTAACACTCAGAAAATCTAGGATCATTAAGGTCTTTTTTTTTTTCCTTCCTCTCCCCAATATGGAGATCTTTTAAAAATTTCTATCTGGACTGTCCTGTAAGGTAGTCACAAGCCTCATGATTATCAAGCACTTAGAACATGGCTAGTCCAAATTAAAATGTGCTGTAACTTCTTTCCTTGCTCTTACCTGTGTGGGCAAGGCCCTGTAGCTCTCCCCCAAGGCACACTGCAGACCCGCCTGCCTCTCTCCCTCCCTACCTCCAGCACCATGGTCCAGGCCGCTGTCACCTCCTGCAGAATCTCTGCAGCGGCACCTCGCCCCTTGCATTCCATTTTCCACCCAGCAGCCAGAGTGCTCACCTAGAAAGGTGACTTAGATCCCATCCTTTTTCAGTGCTTCCTGTTTCCTTCAGGATAAACGCCAGATGCCTTCCTTGATCTGGCCTCTCTTGCCTCTGCTTGCTCACCTTCTCCTTTGCTCAGTAGACTCTAACCTTTGCACTCGCTCCCCCCTTCCCTGGAGTGCTCTGCCCATGACTCATCCCGTGAATATTTTTCTGGTGTTGAGTGTTGTCACCACCTCCAGGCAGTCGTCCCTGGTGATGTGATCTAAAGATCACCCCCTGCCCATCATTCTCGCCTGCGCACCTGAGTTTATTTTCTCAATGACACCGACCACTTTCTGGAGTGACCTAACTGATTTGTTGTCTGTGGTCTGTCTGCTCCCCCTGGGATGCGAGCACCATGAGACACGGCCTTGCTGTTTGGGTTTGTTTGCCACAAAATCCCCATTGAGTATTGGGCCCAATATGGCAGTTGCTTGGTTGCAACAGATATAAAAATAAATACCTATTTATTTACTGAATAAGTAGATTTCATCATGACATGGTAGATGTCTCCAATAGCCCAGGGTTTGGCCCCAAGTGGGTGGTGACACAGGTTACTCTTAGCTCTGGCTTTCAGTTAAGCCCTGCAAGAGAGGCCAGTGTAGGGATCATAGCCCCAAAGAACCCCCTTCCCAGCTATGCCTGCTGCCATGAGTCACCTCCGTGAGTCACCTGCCATGAGCCCTGGGAGAGTTGGTGCCCCCAGGGGAGATGGCCCTCTCCAGGAAGGCTAAGGCAAGTGCCCCAAAGATTTCTTGGATGCAGTAGCACTCACCTCTTCCCATGCCAACGTCCTTTTCATTCATGAAGGGCTTGTGCTGCCAGGAGCCCAAGCAGCCCTTTCCTGGGAGGCCTCTGCTGTCTGGTTATTGAGCTGCACTGGTGGCCACAGTGGGGTCCTGGGGCCCCTGAGAGCCTCTGGGTTCTTTTGCCTCAAAGTTGACACAGAGCACATCTGGCGTGTCATGGTGGGTACACTGATGTGTTACTTAATTAACCCAACACCCTACTTAATAGAGACCATTTTCCCCATCTCACAGTTGAGGAAGCTGGCACTCAATGGGTATAGAAACTCACCAGGGTCCTAGAGCCACAGAGGAGCAGAGCCGGGTGCCCCTCCACACCTGACTGTGAGTCCTCGGTCTCAACCACTTCTCTCTCCTTCTTCTTGGAATGCCTGGATTCAGGCACCTGGCCAAGCCCTTTCACCTTCCAAAGCTTCAGTCTCCTCCTTTTGTGAAATGGGAATAACCCATGTGCTGCTTGCTGGCACAGGCAGTTGTGAAAGTCAAGTGTGGAGGTGGAGGAGGAAAAATTAACAATTTCCCACCTCTCTCTTACCCTCAGCTGCTGTTAATCCCAGGTGAGAGCCAGACCCAGCAGAGGCAGCTAGAGAGGCCTGCACACAGGGCAGCTCTCAACAGCCTCCTGGGGAGTGAAGGAAGGCTGGGAACGGCTGACTAGAGGCAGTTTTCTGAATCAAGAGAGACAGCGGGAGTCAGCCCAGAGCTTAGGACAGAGAGGGCGGCACACCAGCCTTACAGAGCTGGGCCAAGTGTCCTCCTTCCGTCCCCCCAATTGGTACCAAGGGTGTCCTCACCAGCAGGGCCGAGAGGAAGTGAGGCTGGAGTGGATGGGGAGCAGAAGGAGGGCGGACTGGGCTGCAGGAGCTTGCTGGAGGTACCTGGGCCTGGCAGCTTTCTTCCTGGGATTTAAGAACCACAAGGAACCATTAGCTGCTGTCATTCCATCTTCCCTAGACTCTCCAGAAATCCCTTCTCAGGATTTCTCTTTTTCTTCCTCCCAAATCTCATGTCAGTTCCTGGGCTGTAGCCAGAGTATTCTAAAGCCTAGAAAGAAAAGGCTATTTCCTTTAGTAAACCCAGCTTCAGCTCCTACAGACTGGGGAGAGGGCTACCTTGGTTCAGTTCTACCTCTGGGAGTTTCTCCTTGTACATGTGTGGAAGCCTAGTGATGGGGGAACCCTGAGTTAGAGCAGCTTTCCAGGGCTTTGGCTGCAAGGGCTGGCCCCAGGGGTGTGGGTCTATTTTATTCTGTTTCTTAACCCAGACAGTTCTTTGGACTCTGACTGGATACCCATTGCTGCCCCTGACCCCTGCCCTGGCCCTGATGGATTCTGTGTGCTTTCAGTGGGAATTGGCTCTATAAGTTCTGCCCGTCAAAAATAGGTGCAGTATTCAGAAGCCAAAGTTCCAAACAGCATTAAAAACCCATGTCTGTCAGAGAATCTTTTGACTTCTTAACCCATTTATGCTGGAGGTTGCAGTTTCTGGAATTTTTGCAGTCAGACCTTGGCAATGACCTTGAGCAGTAGGATATAAATAACTCCCATGTGCTTAGCATTCCAACAATGGAACGCTAGGCATAAGTGGGTTGTCATCTAAAACAGGGGACCCATCCTCCAGGCCACTGACAGGTACCGGTCCACTTGGCCTCTTAGGAACTGGGCCACCCAGCAGGAGGATCGTGTTTACAGCTGCTCCCCATTGCTCCCATTACCGCCTGAGCTCCGCCAGCTGTCAGATCAGCAGCGGCATTCGATTCTCACAGGAGCACAAACCCTGTTGTGAACTGCACACGTGAGGGATCTAGGTTATGTGCTCCTTGTGAGAATCTAATGCCTGAAGATCTGTCACTGTCTCCCATCATCCCCAGATTGGACTGTCTAGTTGTAGGAAAACAAGCTGAGGGCTCTCACTGATTCTACATTATGGTGAGTTGTATAATTATTTCATTATATATTATAATGTTATAGAAATAAAGTACATGATAAATGTAATGCACTTTAATCCTCTGGAAACCATCCCCCGCTCCCTGTCCCTGGAAAAATTATCTTCCATGAAACCAGTTCCTGGTGCCAAAAAGTTTGGGACCACTGTTCTAAACCATTGTTTATTTTCTTAAATAAACTTTTTACTTCGGAATAATTTTAGATTTACAGAAAAGTTCCAGGGATGTACAGAGAGTTCTCGTATGTACCCCTCACCCAGTTTCCCCATCATTAACGTTGTTGTGACCACGGTGCCTTTGTCAAAACTGAGGAAAGACACTGGTATATTACTATGAACGCAACTGCAGACTATTTAGGTTTCACCAGTTTTTCCTTTACTGTCCTCTCTCTTCTCTAGGATCAATCCAGGGCATCACATGGTTTACATTATTTTGATTTATCATGTCTCCCCAGTTTCCTCTGCTCTGTGACAGTTTCTCAGTCTTTCCTTATTTTTCATGACCTTGACACTACTTTGTTTTTTGGAAGTGAGCCCTCCCTTAGGATTGGGGGTATAGGGGGTAGGTGGGTTAAGTTCCATTTCCTCTGGCAGTATATCTACACAGATTATTTGGAACTTTTCTGTAGGAAAGAATTGTCTTTTCTCCTCCCTTTATTTATTTATTCAGTCATTTATATCAGTGTAGGCTCATGTCTTTTTCTTTTACACTTTGGGTTCTAATCCAATACTACATGATTTATTTTGTTTCTCAAGTTCTTCCAGCTTTGGCCATTGGGAGTTCTTGCAGGTTTGTTCCTGCATCCTGTGACATGCCCCATCCTTCAGTTTTGTTTGGGGTGTGTGTGTGTGTGTGTGTGTGTGTGTGTGTAGCACTTCCTTTGCTTTCTGACACTACAGTATGCTTCAGCTCCCTCTGTTTTTTACTAACCCCACTTCTAAGAAGAATCAGTTATTTCCCCAGGGAGCCTGGTGAGTCATTCGCTCTGCTTTGTTTTGATTTTATTATTTTTATTTTTTAAAACTGCGGTGAAATACATATAACATAATTTACCATTTTAATCATTTCTAAGTTTACAGTTCAGTGACATTAAACACATTCACATTGTTTTGTGACTGTCACCACTGGAACGTTTTCATCTTCTCAAAGGAACCATTGGTTTTATTAGGAGAGAGATGTTTATTGTAGGGGGTAAAATGAAACAAAGGAGATAAAGTGAAAGAAAATTGCTGCATCCCATTTCCCTGAAGCCTGCTCATCTTTCTGGACATTTTCTAGCCCTCGCATTCCTTTGCGTGTTGTCTCTTTTGTACACATGAGATCAGGCCAGACATTTGGTTCAGGAACCTGCTCTTTCCCCTTAATGACCTATATTTCCATGGTTACAAACACTGCTACCAAGAACATCTTTGTGCACCTGTGTATTTCTACAGGGAAAAAACCCTAGAAGTGAACTTGCTAGGCTGAATTTTAATGAATGTTGCCAAAGTGTCTTTTAAAATACAATAAAAGCAGTCTTTTTCTTCAACGGTTATTTATTTATTTATATATTTTGAGACAGGGTCTCGCTCTGTTGCCCAGGCTGGAGTGCAGTGGTGCAATCCTGGCTCATTGCAGCCTCAATGTCCTGGGCTCAAGCGATCCTCCCGCCTTACCTCCCAAGTAGCTGGGACTGCAGATGTGTGCACCACCACACCTGGAGATATATATATATATATATAAATTTATATATATAAATTTATAATATATATAAATTATATATATAATTTATATATTTTATAATATATATAAATATATATATAATTTATATATATTATAATATATATAAATTATATATATAATTAAATTATATATATAATTTATATATATTATAATATATATAAATTATATATATAATTTATATATTTTATAATATATATAAATTTTATATATTTAAATTAAACATATATATTTAATTTTTTTGTAGACACAGGATCTCTCTGTGTAGCCCCAGGCTGATCTTGAACTCCTGGGCTCAAGTGATGCTCCTGCCTCAGCCTCCCAAAGTCTTGGGATTAGAGACGTGAGCCACCGTGCCTGGCCTGCTCAACTTTTTAATGAGACTGTGTACCTGGACCAGACAGTAAACTGCACATATACCTTTTCTAAACTTGTACTTGGCTGGGCGGTAGTTAAGACCCCCAGCTCATCCCTGTTCCTCTCCCTGTATGTTTCCTAAGAAATTGCGTAGGGCCATGCCCACAGAAGAAGACTCAGAGTCAGAGGAGGGAGCAGGGTCCCTGGGTGTGTTGAATGGTCAGTGTGGTGCAGGGCCCAGATTCCAGCCTGCCCTAGTCCTGCCTCAGGAATCCCTCTGGGGTGCCCAGGTCTTTGTGGGTCGGTGTGGCCTCTGCTTTGTCCAGATTGGCCTGGTGCCTTGCAGGCTAGAAGCAAAGTTGTATTTTCTCCCTGGCTGTCCTGACTTAGTGCCTTAGCCCTCCTGTTGTTTAGGAAGCTAGAGAGCCCCCAAAGGGCCAACAGGACAACTTGGCTCACACGAAGGGGGAGGAGTGCCAAGGTCCTGCCAGTGCCCCCATGGGACAGCCCGATCCAGGTCTGCAGGGAAAGGGACTTCCCTTTGTCAAGCTTCAGGAGGGACCTAAAACCCAGCAAGATCTCCAGAAACCTGGCCCAGGGGGTGGGGATAGGTCCTTGGGGGTTTCTTTGGGGCAGCTGGTCTGGCTTGGAGGATATTAGAGCTGGACCCCTCTCTGCCTGACCCTGAAGTTTGGCCTGGAGAGAAGTCTCCTCCAGGTAGCTCAGACTGCAGAGATTGGCACCCTGAAGGAATAGTTCCCCATACGTGTGAGAGAGGTTGGACCAAAAGACACCACCAGCATCAGGAGGGGTCCTGAGGGGGATAGAGGAGGCCAGGAAGTCATGGCATCTGTCCCCTCTTTCCAGGCAGGAATTAGACATAGCACGCTCACTTGGCTGCAGGTGTCCACTGTGGTGGGCACTGCAGGGAGGTAACCCTGCCTCCCAGAACCACTATCCAGTGGAAGCAGGATGGACCTGCATCGCCGTGGCCATGGTTGACCCAGGCAGGACCTGAGATCCTATGGGTGTCTAGAATGGGCCTATCTGCCTTTTACACAATGTGAGATCTTGGGCAAGTGACTTCATCTCTCTGGGCCTCAGTTTATCCATACGAGAAATGACAGATTAAGTGACCTTTTAAGTCCTTTCCTCAGATGGCTGCTGCTTCTGGACAGTAAAGGAGCCTAGAGTAGGAGGAGTTCTGTCAGGTGAGGTTGTTCGGAGAGACCATGTGGAGCGGCACCTTCCCCTGAACCCTCCAGATGGTGGCTTTGCTTTGCCTCTCAGACGTGTCTGCTCTCCCGTAAGTTGTATACCATGCTCTTTCCGAGGTATTTCATCATGTGCTTTTCCTACTGGCTGCTATGTAATGTTTGTGTGCAGCAGTCAGAGCTCTGCCGCACAGATCTTGGGGCGATGTTTTTACTCCTGTACTCTGTGCCCCCGAGTCAGGCTTTTCTCCCATGGATTTTGGGCAAAGCTTCCTTGTGTGTCTTCACCCATTTTTTTTTCCTTTAGCCCACACAAGATGTGATCAGCTATCCATTGTTACTGAGAGATGGGAGTTTTAAATTTTTCAACACCAAACAAGTACAGAAGTGTTAGAAAGCAAGCAAAGGCCCTCCTCCTCTTCCACTTTGCGAGGGTAACACCTTGTTAACAGGTTGGTGGGTGCACCTGCCAGACCTCTTCATGCATTTTACAGTCACTTAAAATGATGTGCAAATGTACTCCCTTCTCTCTTTTTTTTTGTTTGCTGAAATGGGATCATATGATAGATATCATTTTGCAGGTTTTCAGTCTTAACGTCATCTGTGTTATCCATAAAAATTCATGTTATCCTTCTTTAACAGTAGAGTAGTAAGAGATACAGTTTCTTCAAGGTATGATATGAATGCCTGTGTCTGAGGGATACCCACGTGCTCACATACACGTGCACACAGTGACATCAGGCAACTTGGTGGTTCAGGTGACTCAGCACCTGAACGAAGATGAGAGCCCGTGCCCAGAAGAGGCCGGGTGTCCAGCTGTAACGCCTGGCACATGGGAGGCCCTGGCAAATACTTATTGGGTGAAGGAATGTACCAAAGCCACTGCAGGATAGAGGTCAGGGATGCCAGACTTGAAAACAGGACTCTTTCAATATTTGTCTGTCTGTCTGTCTTTCTGTCTTTTTTTTTTTGCTTTGGAAGGGAACAAAATCCGTGAAGCCTGTCTGTTTCCTTTTGCTAACCTGGTAGTGCTGAAGGACCCCAGCATCTGTGCAGTCAGTGCCTGAAGATGATCTGCCCAGGGCTGCCCCCGAGGCCTCCTGGGGGAACTTTGTGTGGTGGGATTTGTCCCTTCAGTCGCCTCGAATTCTCTGCTGACCTTGACTCTTCATGGCTTCATGACTAGGACTTTGATTTTTCCCTTAGGAAAACACATACATGGATCGTTTATGTGTGCAGCCGTGTGTGTGTGTAATCTCCTCCTTCCTTTCCATATTACTTTCCTAGGGGCCATCCCTGCAGGGTTATCTAAATACCATTTCAGCTTTTGTCTTTTGGTTGGATAGTGTTTGTGGTCTTAAAGTTTCCAGCAAATAATGCCTTTTCTACTAGAGGAAGAGAGGGAATAGACGTGGATGTGGTCACACAGCATGGCAGCTGCATTTCCAGGTTCCTGGTGTGGCTGAGGTGGCCCTGTGTGGGTTTCTTTCTGTTCCCACCTGAGTCAGATGCTAGCCCTCTGTGGCTCCGAGCCTGCTGCGGCGCTGCATGCCTCACCTTTGGTTCCTCGTCTCTTCCCTGTCTGTAGATGTTGGAGACAGAACTTGGGCAATGCCTCCATATGTTTGCCCAACCATTAGACCTTCATCTAGAGCAGTGCTGTTCAAAACGTTCTGTATTGTCCATTCAGTGTGGCAGCCCTTAGCCATATGTGGCTCGGGGACACTTGAAATGTGTGTAGTGCAACTGAGAAACTGAAATTCACGTTTTATTTTATTGTAATGAATTTTAATTTGAATAGACATCTGGCTATGACTGCATTGACCAGGGCCCTGTGGTGAGAGCTGGGCTGCTGAAGACACCTTCCTCTGCCCAGGAGTGCACAGACTGGGGTGAAACAGGAAGTAAGAGCCCCAGATGCCCTGATGGCTCCGGGATGGGATCTGTTGGAACCAGTGGGCCGACTCGTCCTGGGTAGTCAGGGAAAGATGGTGTCCGGGAAGACAAGAGCACACCAGGTGAAGGGAAGAATATCTGCAGAGACCCTGAGGATGAGGAAATCAGAGCGCTCATGAAGTGCGTGAGGAGGAGTCTGTGAGGAGGCTGGCGGGAGCCAGGGTGGATTCCTGCAGCTCTCGCTGTGTGCAGTGTAGGGGTTGGGGCTCCTCTTGGGGGATATTGGAAGCGTGTGTGAGAGAGGGGGAGCGATTCCAAATGAACATTAGAATTGTTTAAAGGAAAATAAAACTCCTAGCGAGAAGGCTGCATTCACATGGGGATGGGCTGAGAGTGACGGGGTGAGGAGCACTGCCTCCCACGTGGCTGGAGGGTGGAAGGGCGGGGATAGGAAATGAGATGGGAGGGAGCTGAGAGGCAGGGCCCCGCCCCGCTCCCGGTCGTTTGGATTTGCACACTAGGGCTGTTTCCAGCTGCCCCCTGTCCCGCAGGTTACATCTAAAAGTCACAGCTTCATGTTCTGGCTGCAGCTGGGGAAATGATTTCAGAGCCTGCTGGCATGGAGCCATTTTTTTTTTTCTTTAGCAATTTCCCGGTTGGAAGTTGTTGAAAGGAAGTGGCAAGCGCTGCCTGAGCAGTTCTAGCTGGGAGCGGTGGGTGCTGCAGAGTCTGGGATTCCAGGGTGAAAGCCACAGGTTCCCCTGAATAAGCTCTTACTGCTGGTGGTTCCTGAACTGAAGATGCAGGCGGATCTGGTAAGGGGATTTTTGTTGTGATCCTAACTGGACATGTTTCTCTTTCCCCTCTCCTCTATCCTTGCGTTCCTGTGTTTAAGATGAGGCCTTCTCCCAGAGATGGGGGAGAAAGCTACCTGATTCCTGCTACCATTTTGGTTTCCCAGTGGCTGGAGGTGGCCGGAGCTCTGTGTGGACACCAGGAATGTAGGCTGTATGAGGCAGTAGGATGTGTGAGACCTAACCAGGAAAGCGAACCCGTGTTTGGCTCCTGGGGTGCAGCTCGAGTCGGCATGACTGTGGCCCTCATTCCTACCCTCTGCTTCCCACCCCTCCTCCTGTCGGCCCCGTACTGTCTTTGAGAGCCAGAGGCCCAGCTGTTCTTACAACCTTGCTCTTTGGCAACTGGGAGCCTCCCCAGGAAGCAGCACACACCCTAACCCAGCCTCCTGGAGGGATCTGTGCCGATGTGTCAGCCCAGCAGCACGGGGCTGCCTTGGTACCAGCCCAGTGGGGGCTGGGCCACACAGCTCTCCACTTAGGATGGGGAAATGGCGGCAAGTGGTGGACTGGCATGCCTGTATCACCCAGCCAGTCAGGAGAGGAGCTGAAGTTGGAGCATGGAAGGAAGGGGCAAGCTACAAGGCCAGCATTGTATAGATGTCATCCTGTTTCATCCTTATCCCTGGGACAGGAGAGAGGGAGATCTGATGATCCCTTGCAAGCTGATGGCAGGATGAAGATTCAAACCCAGGTCCTTGTACTTCCTTCTCATACCCAATTTTGTCATCTAATATCTTACCAGAATAGCACAGTCTGGGGCTACTGTATGATATGTAGTTGTGTAAATGAATTGACTGCCTGCCTTTGTGTGTGTGCGTATGTGTGCATGTGTGTCTCTCTCTTCCCCCCTCATTTCTTCTTTCCTTCACATTCACTCGTTACTCATATGCACCCATTGATCACTTACCTTTTGCCTGGTACCTTGATTAATTATCACAGAGGATTAATTGATGAGCAAAATAGTCTGTCCTGGATACTTACAGCTAGTGTGATGCACACGTCTGCAAATAACTAGGGTGCATAGCTGACTGGTGGCCCCAAGGAGGGGGGAAGGGATGAAGCGTGGTCAGGTACAGAGCTGAGGTCCTGCTTCCATTCAGTTATTTATTCACTCACTGAGTGTGCATTTAGCACTTGTTGCGTGCTTGGCACTGTTCTAGCCACTGAACGTGAGTTCCTGTCCTTCTGGAACTGGCAGACATTACTTTCTCCAACAGATGAAGTCATTAATTTTTCTGATCTTGAGCCAAAGGTACCCACTTTTCAGGGTGGGGGTTCCCCTGGTTTCATGAAATCTGAAAAATCATAGCATGAATGTCCTGCTTAGTCCTGTACTGCTTGGTGTGTGTTTGTTTGTCTGTTGTTTGTTTGGCAGGGTCTCGCTCTGTCACCCAGGCTGGGGTACAGTGATGCAATCTTGGCTCACTGTAACCTCCACTTCCCAGGTTCAAGTGATTCTCGTGCCTCAGCCTCCTGAGTAGCTGAGATCACAGGCACATGCCACCACACCCGGCTAGTTTTTGTATTTTTAGTAGAGAAGGGTTTTTTCCATGTTGGCCAGGCTAGTCTTGAACTCCAGTCCTCAACTGATCTGCCCGCCATGGCCTCCCAAAGTGCTGGGATTACAGGCATGAGCCACCAGGCCCGGCCTTGCTTGGTGTTTTTGATCAATCCTTTGGATTTCTGGGCTGCCCAGTCCAGTGAAAACTGACTAGACTAGAAGCACCCTGTTGGCAGGGACCTGGCTATTTCGTTCACAGCTCTATCCCCAGTGCCTGGCATGTGGTGGGTGTTCTTGTTGAATGATTGGATTCAAATAACATTATCCAAAGAATTTTGGTCTCTTGGGCCAAGGCATCTCAGGAGCTCTCACCTGGGCCAGTGAAGCTTGCATTACAAGGATCTCTGGGGAGGATGAGGACGAGGTGGCTGCTGGTGGCCTGCTGAATCCCAGAGCTCCCAAGCTGCCTTGGGCTTCTGTTGGCCACAGAACTTGAGCAGGACTGTGTGTTTGTAGCCCTGCCATGAGATGGCTTTGGTGTAGTGTGTGCCTGAGCCCCCTCTGGGGACTACCTGGCTCCTGAGTGGTCAGCTTGTGTGTTCCCTCCTCCTCCTAGGACCACCTCAAAGGCCAGATTGCTCTAGAACGGATCTGACTATGGCCAGATATCATTGGGAAACATTTATGTCAACACTGCACTGTTTTAAATATTATAAAGCAGCAATCTCGTATTACCCTTCTTTAAAAAAAAATAGCACATAAATTTCAGTGGCCCCTGCTCCTAGCTATGTACCTTTGGGGGAGGCCACAGGATTGGGAAACAAAATTGTTTGAATGTCACCTCTGGAAGTAAATGGCCTTGGAGGCAGACAACATTTTGACAAAATCCTTCCTTTGCCACTTGCCAGCATTGTGACCTTGGACAGGTCCCTCGACTTCTCTGAGCTTGCTTACTGTCTTAGCTGCTCTTGCTGGAAACCCGGGAGTCATTTCCGACTCATTCTGCTCCCTCAATGCCCACGTGGAATCAGCTAGCAAATCCTACTGGCTCTGTGTCCAAGTATGGGTCTCAAGTCCTTCTGCATCTCTTTTCATCACTGCCACCTCCCTGGTCCTGACTAGTCCTCGGACTGTTGCAGTTTCCCCTGTCGCTCCCTATATCCACTCTTTACCCTCTTGATTTCATTCTTCATGAGCTAAGAGTGGTTTTAGCAAATCTGGTTATCTCACTTTCTTACTTTTTCTTTTTCCTTTCTCCTTTCTTGTTTCCTTTCCTTTCCATTTTCCTTTTCTTTCCTTTTCTTTTTCTTGCTGCCTGGGCTGGAGTGCAGTGGTGCAATCATGGCCGCAGCCTTCAACTCCTGGACTCAAGCTATTCTCCTGCTCCCCAGTAGCTAGGACTACAGGTGTGCACCACTGTGCCCAGCTATGTTTTTATTTTTTAGTTGAGATAGGGTCTCGCTCTGTTGCCCCAAGCTGGTCTCAAACTCCTGGCTTCAAGTGATCCTCCCACTTGGCCTCCCAAAGTGTGGGGATTACAGGCACGAGCCACCGAGCCTGGCTAGATAGTTCTGAGTTAAATATTCTGTCAGTGTCTTGTTACGCTTAGCACAAAATCCAAACCCTTCACCTACCTTTGAGGCCCCTTAAGTATTCAGTATCTGCCACCTTCTTCCACGTCATCTCCTGCCTTTCCTTACTCTGCCATCAGCAGGAGAATGCATCATATGGTTTCCTGTCTTAGCCCAGGGCCTTTTTATGTTCTGTTTCCTCTGCCTGGAAGTTGCTGTACCCCCTTGTGGCTAGTGCCATCTCATCCTCTGACCGGGACTTAGAGGTCAGCTCTTCAGAGAGGCCACCTTGTCTAAGCTTAGAGGCCTCCTATACCTGCTGCTTTATCTCAGCATGCTCTTTCCTTTTAGCACTTATTCACAAGCTTCAATTACGTATTTTAGCTATTTTTTTATTTGTACAGTTGGTATTTGGTAGCCTTTTTTTTTTTTTTTTTTTTTTTTGAAAAGGAGTTTTACCTTGTTGCCCAGGCTGGAGTGCAATGGCGCAATCTCGGCTCACTGCAACCTCTGCCTCCCAGGTGCAAGCTATTCTCCTGCCTCAGTCTCCCAAGTAGCTGAGATTACAGACACCCGCCACCACACCTGGCTAATTTTTTTGTATTTTTTAATAAAGACAGGGTTTCACCATGTTGGCCAGGCTGGTCTTGAACCCCTGACCTCAGGTGATCTGCCTGCCTCGGCCTCCCAAAGCGTTGGGATTATAGGCGTGAGACCCCGCACCCGGCCTTCAGTAGCTATTTGTTGACTGGATGGGATGGATAGATGGACAAATGGAAGAATGACATGGCACCAGGCCTCATAGTAAGTACTTACTTAATCGAAGTTATATTCCTCTATTCCTAGTTAGAACTTTTTTCAAAGCAAGTTCAGATACCTGTTGGCTTAAAACAGAGACTTACCAGTTTAGGCAATACAAATCCAAGGAAGTCTGGATGCAGAGGCTCAGTTGATGCCATTAGGATGTGCCTGTGGGACAGGCTTGTTCCATGTGGCAGGTATGAAGAGCACAGGCAGCTAAGCCTCACTACCTTCTACTGTAGTCATGCTTGTCCATGAAGGGCTGTTTCCCTTGGCTGAAAAATAGCTGAAAAATCCCAGAGAAGGCTCTGATTGGCTTGGCTTTGACCACATGTTCATACTATAACCAATCACTGGGCTAAGAAGATGGAAGACCCCCCAACCCCCCAATACCCAATAGGCTCAGGAAATGGGTTCTTGGAGGAAAGACAGCCCTGATAACAGAAGGCAGGGACCTGCAGAAACTTTTCCTCCCTCAGAGATGATTTGTCAAGAGGTTTTGCAGCTCCGCAGGAAGGCTCTGCAGAGATCATGTTTCTAGAAAACAATAGGTGAGCCCACCCTCCAGTTTTTGTTTTTAGTAACATTTCTTATTTCTCTCACTATGAAATCAATGTTTATTTTAGAAAATAATAGAAAGGCAGAGAAAACCCTACTCAGAGACAACCATTGGCTCTTAGCTTTTTAGATGTTTTCTTAATATCCAGTAATTTACATACATGTTTATTTTCAAAGTGTGTAAAGTATAGAAATTATAGAAAACAGTAACAGCTACCATTTATTTTGGTTTGCACTGTAATCTTACCACTCAAAGGAAACACTGTAAACCATTTGATGCCTTTCCTTCCAGTCAACCACCTTTGCTAGGCTTCTCTTTTTCTTTTTCTATTTCTTTGTAGTATATTTATGAATTTATGCTGTAATTCTTTAGCAGGCACTCCCATTGTGCCTGGGACTGAGCTGTGAGCTTTCTGTGGAATCTCATTCACTCCTCCCAGTAACTGTATGAGGAGGCAATGCTTTTATCCTCAGTATAAAATAGAGATGGAGAAACTACGTGAAATTATATTTATTTAGTCTTGAGAATGGCATCTCACCCTGTCACCCAGGCTGGAGTGCATTGGCACAATCTTGGCTCACTGCATCCTCCATCTTTTGGCCTCAAGCAATCCCCCTACCTTAGTCTCCCGAGTAGCTGGGACTACACGCGCGCCACCACAGCAGGCTAATTTTTTTGTATTTTTGGTAGAGATAGGCTTTTGCCATGTTGCCCAGACTGGTCTCAAACTCCTGAACTCAAGCAGTCCGCCTGCCTCAGCCTCTCGAAGTGTTGGAATTACAGCTGTGAGCCACCGCACCTGGCCACTAATTATTATTTTAAAACAGCATTCTGTAAATCTAATTATGAACATCCATTGTAGGAAAATTTAAAAATACAGAAAAGTTTAAAAATAAAATAAAACCCCCACATAACTCTGCCAGCCACTGACAGCCAGCACTTAACTGTTTTCTACATTTATTTTTTTCATTTGCATGGAGTCAAGTTCACGGTCTCTGGTGTAGACCTCTAGGAGTTTTGACAGCCGAGCATCCTTTTGAAGGTTGTCCCATGAGCCATCCCAGGCATCTGCTGCAGTTCATAGGATTCTTCCTGTTGGTCTCTACACCACCTACCTGAAGCATGCGAGAAGCTGCAGGGGCTTGGGGGCAGCTGGAGTTCATGTGGGGGTGGGGGTTCCCCAGATGATTCACTGGAAGGAGGAAGATGACAGTGTTCTTATTGACTCAGGTCCTACCTTTTGGAGGGAGGTGGCAAGGCAGGGAAAACCTCTTGGTGGCCTCGCATCCTGGACATCCTGGGTCCCGGTCCCCAGCCCCTGCTGCAGGGCCTGCTGGAGCCTGCACATCTCCCACCCAGCACCTGCCCCGGGAAGTATGTGCTGACTCCCCAGCTCCCAGGCACAAACTATTTTTGGCTGCAGTGACTGTTCACTACAGTCATGAAAACAGAAACCCCTCTCCCTGCCTCCTTCTTCCCTGGGACACTGCACTGGGGGCCAGGGCTGCTGGGGAACCTGGGCTCGGGCCCCCTCGTCATGAATCGCCTGTGGAGCTGGGTGACAGCCAAGGTGTCCAGGGGCACAGGGCCCCCACCTCTGGGGATGCCAAGAGAAGCCCGAGGCGTGAGCCCACCTGGGCTGGAGGATTATGAGGTAGGCACGGGGGTCTGGGCGCAGGAGGCCATTCCACAGCTCCCTGGAGTTGAGTCTGTTTGCTAGACTCTGAGTCCCTGCTTTGCGAACTGGCTGTAGAACACGTGTGGAGAAATCGCATGTTGGGGCAGAAGGTGCTTCTGTTTCATGACTTCATTAGCTGTCTTCTGTGTGATAAAGTCACTAGGGATCAGTTAGAATCTTCCTGAAATAGATCCTCCCCATCCTTTTAGTGAATAGTGTTTGGTCATTTCCTGCTTTTGAGTAGGAAACACGCTTGTTCTGAGCATGCTGCTTTTTTACAGGGAGCTTAAGAACGTGGAGCTGTATGGCCTGATCCAGCCCTACCTCTCCATGCTTCTGGTTGACCAGGCCAGGGAGGCTGATGGTTATAGAGACTATAAGTGCTGACTTTGGGGTTACACAGACCAAGGTCCAAATCCAGGCCCTGTTACTCAGGGCTTGCTGTGTCTTAAGGTGTATAACTTAATCTCTATGAAGCTCAGTTCCTTAGCTACCAAGCAGTTGTGCCCAGGCTACTTACAGAGTGGTGATAATACCAATGATTGTTATTTGTATGATTAGACTGATTGTGAAAAGGGGAAATATGTCAAGAAGCTTTGTAAGAATCCATGTGCCATGGCCCTGAGTGGGTCTCAGGACCTGGGCATTAGGGTGTCGCTGGTGATGTGGAATCTGTTTCTTCTTTCAAGAAGAAGAAAAGTGCATTGTCACCAACGTGGGAGTGGGGCTCACATCTGTAATCCCAGCACTTTGGGAGGCCGAGGCAGGAGGATTGCTTGAAGCCAGGAGTTCGAGACCAGCCAGACTGACAGTGAAACCTCATCTCTTTTTTAAAAAAAAGTGGTAGTGGGTAGGAGTGGGCAAGAACATGGACTTGAGGAGTTCCGCCCATCTGCCACCTTCTAAGCCACTGAGGCCTAGGACCTGGCTAGGCTTCAGGTGAGGCCACGAGCCCAGAGCCGCATTGCTTCTGGATTGCACAGGGCTCTGGGCCCATGAGGCACTCATGTGGCTTGGCGTCCCTTAGGCAGAGGGAGGTGATTTTCAGGGCAGACCTCAGGGAGATCTTGACCTTGGCTCCCTTCTTGGACTAGCGCAGAAAACCTGGAAGGAATGAAACCTTTGCACTTGGGCAGGGAATGCATGCTGGAAACTGGCGCGCCCTCCTGGGGGCAGGGTATATCTTGGCGTTGGTTACTGGCAAGTGTGTCTGGACACCTGGATCCTGGTCCTGGCACCATCGTTTGGGGTGACCCAGGCAGGTTTTCTCCTCTGCAAAATGAGTGCTGACTAGATTGTCCCTAAGTTCCCTTTGGAGCCTGCCTTTGATCTCGGCAGCGAAGGGGTTTCTTCCTGACCCCTTGAAGATCCGTTGGCCCCTTTCGTGCCCCTAGAGCCTGGTAGCTGTGGCATTGGTCTCCCCAGCTTCTCCTCGGCCATCTGGTCAGGGTCTCTGTTGAGCTCCCATAGCTTTGATGCCTGTTGCTGCTGTGGGGCAGAAGTTGTTTTCAAGGTTTTTGGAAAACCACAGAGGGGCTGCCTGAGGGGAGCAGGAGCTCCTGAGACACCTGTCTCCTAGTTGTTCCGAAGCGCCGAACCCGATGGGAGATGCCCCACGGGGGCAGCTCCGAAACCTGACAGCTCTTGTTCCTAGGCGGAGGAGCCTGATTCTTCTGTCTCCGGCTCTGGGCTCACTTGCTGTGGCCTGGCTCATCACTCATCTGAACGGACAGACCACCCCGAAGGACACACCTCACGTGCTAAACACTGGGGCATGTCCCTCTGGTGGAGGGCATCTGTGATTTGGCTCCTGGCCCCACAAGGGACCCACCAGACTCCAAGGCTGGCGCCCGAGGCCTATTTGACAGTCTGGACGCCCTCTGGCGCCAGGGCCCTCACTGGCTGAATTCTGAGCTCTCGCCCTGTGCATGTGGAGGAGGAGGGGACTCATCTGACCATTCTCTTTTTCAATGGTGTGTCCTGGCAGGGGAGAATGGGGAGGGGGAGCAGTAAAGATGCCGGGGACATGGCATCCACACCCAGGAACCCCTGTTTAGTTCTGTCAGTGCCTTGACCCCCAGGAGAGCTGGGGTCCCCCATGGGGAGTTAACATCTCTAGCCACACCTAGCACCCTGCACCCTCCTCATAGGATTACCACATCCCAGTTTGCCAGCAACAGTCCCAGCCGAGGCCTGCTGTCAGGGCTCTGCCTTCTGTAGAGGAAAAGTGTCCCTGTTGGGGGCACGTCCTGTGCCTACCCTCTTCTGTAGCACCATCCTCAGCCAGCTGCCATCCCAGAAGGGGCCTCTGATCCCAGGCCCTCAGCTTTAGACCCTGCACATAGCCCTATTTTGTGCAGGGAGGGACTTTCTCATTTGCCAGTCCCCTAGAAGTCAAGTGTCACCCAAGGTTAACGCAGCTCTTTGGCTGTGGCTCACCCTCCCACGTTCCATCCTGACCCCACTTTTCCTTTTGAATGTTCTTTAAACATTTAAAAAAATTAATGTATTCATTTTGACTCAAGTTCTAGAGTGGGATCTTGTGGATAATACTGTTTCTTTTTTTAAAAAAATTAAAATTTTACAATCACGCATTTTTTAAAATGTTACAAAACATCCTGGGTGTAGGGAAACCCACTCTGTAGAAGCCTTCCCATCTCCTCTCTACATTTTGGGAGTAATTGGGGGACACACCAGTGCCCAAAGCTGGAGTAGCTGTGTGTGTTTCTCTAATGCAGGACACATCTGGCGTGTGAGCCTGGTTTTAGAAATGTGTGTTGATGATGCAGAGAAAGGTGACAAGATGTGGGTGTGCCGGCAAGCCTGTCCTGCTGACTGTGTGCTGGGGGTTAGGTGGGGAGGTGGGAAAGGAGGAGGAGCCAGGCCCAGGGCCACCAGGAGGTGGAGCCCAACAGCATTGCTATGTGTTTGGGGGTTGCCAAACTGGCCCACGGGCCAAATCTAGCCCAGCACTATTTTTTGTAGAGCCTTGTAAACTAAGAATGGTTTTTTTACATTTTGAACTGGCAGGAGGAATTAAAAACAACAGAATGTTTCGTGACCCGTAAAAGTTACATGAAATTTGTTTCAGTATCCATAGTTAAATTTTATGGGAACACAGCCACACCCATTTGTGTACGTGTTGTCTGTGGCTTTGGTGGTGCCACAGCGGCAGAGTGGGGCAGTTTCGACAGAGACCATGTGGCCCACAAAGCTGAAGAGACTTTGTGTGGCTTTCAGAAAAAGTTTGCCTTTTCTCACACTATGTATTATACCTCTGGATTTATAGAAGGAGGAATGGGGCCTTCCCAACGCTGATAGGGAGAGCAAGGAGGCAGCCACAGGACAAGCTTTCCAGGAAGGTGGGCTGGCCTGGAGAGAAAGTGGTGGCTGTGGTGACAGCGGGTGCAGCTGGAAGCTAGATATCTGGTCCCAGGCAGAGTTGAATAGTGTCAGCCTCCTCCAAAGGACTGGAGTGGAGGCTAAGTGGGATTAAAAGGGAACATGGAGAGACCTCCTTGGAGGAGCCTCCTGCAGCTGCTTTAAACCCCACTGCCAGAGCTCACCCTAGCTGGGCCCAGGGATAGAGCAGTGTGGGGTCTGGAAAGTCAGATGTGACCTGTGATGCCAGTGGTGGCAAATAAACGCTGCCCTGGGAAAAAGGGCTCACTTCATAATGCAAGGCAGTGGACACAAGGGCTGGCTGGTGGTGGGTTGAGATGGCCTCGTTCTGTGTGGCCTTGAGCAAGCTACCCGCCCTCTCTTCGCCTTATCTCCCATCTCAGGCTGTTAGGAGGATTGCATGTGCTGACCTCTGTGGTTCATCTCACAGAGTGCCTGGCATGCAGGACATGTGTAATAAATGCTTATCGCCCTTTCTTGAACCCCTCTCATCTCCTTCTCCCCTTTGACCTGTATTCTTCCACACCCACCACCGTACCTTCTTTCTAAACAAGCTTTCAATCCCAGGCTTACCAATGCATACGTGAGAAAAAGCCAATCCTGAAGGTTCCAGTTCAAGCCCACCTCCCCACTGTGAGCCCCTACTTGCTTTGTGGAGAGGGAGGCAGGGACCTGGGCACAGGAGAGGACGTCTCCTGGGACAGCTGTGAGCTTGGGCTGGGCTCGAGTTCAGTGGAATGAATGTGGCCTCCTGAGCACAGCCGTGCTATGGCCGCATCTGCCCTCCGGTCTGGACGTCCCCAGACCTGTTCTGTCCTGGGCTGCTTTGGCCAGACTTTGGGCCCCAAGGCCTGTCTGCCCTCATGGTCCCCACCTCCAGAAATTCTGATTTGGCTGGTCTGAAGTGGGGCCCAAGCATTGCTATTCATTTTTAAAGACCCTGGAAAATTCCAGGGCACAACCCGGATTGAGAGCCATTGATTTGTTCTAGGCAGAGCCACTCATTTTATAAATGGGAAATCCGAAGCGCAAAGAGGGGCGAGGACTTGTCCGAGGTCAGGGGCATTGCAGGGACCCAGTCTGGCTCTTTGCTTCCCTGTGCTGGCCTCCAGGGAATGGTGTTGAGAGGGGGGTTTGCCCTCGAGGAACCAACTGACTCTCCCGGGAGGGGGCTTTGTTCACCTTGCTTCCCAGGGGTGGGCTAGTGAGGAGGCTGGGCCCAGAACTGGCCACAAGCAAAGCCAGCATCCCCAGGCTTTCTGCTGATTTCTGTGGAAGCCCCTGGAGGCTGCCTGACCTGGGCTCTTGCCTCAGCCCTTCCTGTGCCTCCCAGAATATCTGACTGTTGCTATCCAAGTCTCACTCCTCCCTCTCCATGATCCCCAATGGTGGGTGCAGGTAGGAGGAACACCTGTCAGGTGCCCCCTTGCCAATTTGAGACATGTGGCTCCCAGCCTGGGCTGCCACAGAAACCTTCTCCACTTGCTCCTCTCTCTCTCTCTCCTTCCAGCCCCGCTGGGCTCTGGCCTCAGAGGGATGTGCAGGGTCCTATGTCACCACCCACAAGGCTTTAGGAGCCCACCTTTGGCCTCTCTGGTCTGACCAGTTCCTGGGGAAAGGTCTGGGGTTAAGGATCTCTTTCATCACAGCCAGGGAGGCTGGGGGATGCACCTTCCCGTACACACCAGTGATGCAGGTTCCACAGATGGACCTATGTTCCAGCAGCACTGCCTGAGGCATGTTCTAGGGGTGCAAAGCTGAACAGAAACACAGAGCCTGGGTTTGCTTCTTGATCTTCCTTCAACCCAGCTTTCACCTGTGTTCTTGCATGAAGTGCAATGTGTTTGTATGCACGGCCGGCACAGCAGCGGTGCCGCCCCTGGCATTTTCCTGGTCCACCTGACTGACCACAGGGAGTGTGGCACCTCTCAGTGTCAGCAGGCCCAGGTTTCTAAGTATAGACCCCAGGCAGCCCCGTGGCTGCTAGTAAATCCCTGGATACCATTTGATACCTAACTGGCCCTGAGCTGCCGGCTTACCCAGCATGGCCTGTGACGCCAGCCTCTGCCAGCTGCTGGGGGAGGGGGCAGCACATTGCCCAAACCCATCCTCACCCTCTACTGGAGAGAATGGAGACCAGCAGTCTCCTGCTAATGACATGACTGGATTGTCACAGACTGGGAGTGACCTCAGTGCTCAACTGGCCCTGTTCTCCAATTAATATCAGAAAGAATAACTTAATCCCACCTACTGGAAAACATATCTCCTGGTTTGAGGGAGACAGGCAGAGGCGGGGAGCCAGTGATCTCTGACGCTGTCACTCTGCTCCTCATTCCTGCCTCCCCACCTGTGTGCACCCATGCTAACCCTGAGACTCGTCAGAGCTGGGACTGGGCATCTCCTATGATGGTCTGGGCATTCATGTCTTCCGTTCTTGGTTTGTAGTTCCATATTTTCTTCTTTAGACAGAAGCTGGGGTGGGCAGTAATTCTCCTGGAAGCAGTATGGACTCCCAGCCGGGTTCTCCAGAACTTTGGGGTATGGGCAGAGAGAGGGGCCTTTTGCCCTTGGCTTTGAGACAACTTAGCATCTTCTGGGCACCTCCTGGCAGATGGGATGCCCTCCTGGGGTGCTGGAGCCTCTCAGACCTGAGAAGGTTTCAGAGTGGCTTCACCTGCGAGTTCACCTTCAGCAGGTGGCAAAACTGATTCTGTAATTTGTTTTTGGTTTAGAGATGATCCAGGAAAGTTGTGAGTTACTCTGCTTTGAAACATCTTCCTAAATCAGACTTGGCTGTGCCTGTCACTGTGCGTGGGCGAGTCACATCCATGTGTGAGGTTTTCGGAGTGCTGAGTTGCTTTGGGGCACTGTTGAGTCATGATACTGGGAGATATCAGGGCCCCTCGCACGGGCCTTCACAGCCACGAGACCTTCCTGGTGGCTTTCCTTTCTTGATTAAGTTAACTTTGCGTCTCAGAGTCAGTTGTAGAGTTGGGAGGCGGGGCACTTTGTTTCCAGGGTGGGTCCCTCACTGAGAAAGCCTGGTCCTCTGGAGCACTTGCTACTGGGCCTGCATCCTTCCCCATTTGCCTACAGAAATAAAGTTTTAGACGTCACTCACTGATCAGATTAACCTTGGAAGGCATCGGATTCTTCCCATGGGGTCTCCGCACGCAGGCCTGGAAGCCCCATGTTCTTCATGGACATAATTTGTTTTGTTTGCACAGATTTGAATTAGTTATCACCATGTAAAAGCCAACCATTTAAAAATAAAAATTCAGATTTCTTTAAAACCAGAAGGTCTGGTGCCCCTCCATTGCCTGCCCCTTTCCCCAACACCAAGGGAGGAAGGGCGGGGGGGGAGGTTCTCTTTAGCATTGCCATTGCTACCATTGGGTTTCTTGTTCAGTAAAAAGGCACAGAAGTGTGTTAAATCAAGTTTAGCCTAGAGCTGCCTCCTTAGATATTTTAAGTTCAGCCTAAAGGTTTTTCTGTATATCATGAACTATAACAAGTGGAGGTATAAAAACACTGTAGACTACACTTGTGCCAATCAAATGTAGCCAACTGTTCGAATCTTGTTCAAATAAGGCAAAGGAGTTGTAACCAATCCAGCTGTTTCTGTACCTCACTTCTATTTTCTGAAAGTAGGTAGAAATTAATTTACTTTGAAAAAAATAATTTCCCCTGAAAGGTAGCTGCTGTATCCCAAGGCTCTGCCAGGTCAACAAGTGACAGCATGGAATATTTGGAGGAGGTTTGGAATCGTGCACACGTGGGTTTCAATTCTGCCCAGCCACTTGTTAAGCTGTGAAGTCTCCGAGCTTCAATAAGATGGACTTAGCTCCATCTACTTGCTGAGTTGATTAAAGATAAAATAATGTATACAAAGCCCTAGGCATATTGTTCTGGCAAATAGTTTGTAATAACAAATGTAGTTACTTTGTTTGAGAACTTGAAACTTGGTATGGGTGAGGAGGAGAGGAATAAAAAGAAAGAAAAAGAATCCCTATTTGCATTATAGTCAGGTTGAAGATTGGGTTTGCTCGGCCTGGCTCCCTCCCCAGCCCTGTTAAACATCTCTATCATCTTCTGGGGAAACTGCTGAGTCATCACAGCCTTGGAGTATGTGGTGGAGAGACAAATGGAGGACACCCTTCCAGAGAAGTAGAGGATTGCTTTGTTCAGATAAGGTGAAGGTCGCTTTTGTGCTTGCCCTGACGGTATCGCCAAGGTGCTCTTAACAGTCAAATGAGGGCAAAGATATCCAAACCTCATTTCAATGGAAGACAGGCTAAGGGAAAGAAAGCAAGACATGTTGATTGAATAGAAGCTTCTGCATGGCACCATTTGTCTAATCTGCCTCCCCTGCTGGTGCCGTTCTCATCAGTGGTTTCCTGTGACACTTTAGTTTTATCTTCTGGAAGGCAACCAGGGTTTTGGCCAACCAGTGATGAGCTTCTTGGTACAGTTATGTGTCTGGCTTTATTTTGGTGTGAATCCTTCTAAGCACTGATGTGATTCTTGCCTACAGCCCTGAAGATTGAAGAATATACTGAAAAGCTACAAAAGCATCTGCCGTCAGCGGGTACAGTAAAAAACAAACAAAAACAAAAAGGCAGGCATCTAGCTCCAGCTGTGCTATGGGAGAGAGGGGTATGGGTTGGGCCTCATACCCCCAGGACTCAGCCAGTATCTTCATCAGGGTTAGTTTTGACCCTTGAGGCAAAGAATTACAGCATGTAAATAGAATGACAATGAAATTAGTCCTTAAAAGTAAAATTAGACATAACTTGATAAAAATCATTGTAAATTGGCTTAGATTCTCAAGAACTGTGAGCTTTATAGCAGTCCTTTGATGTGGAATGTCTGGCCTTCTCTGTTATAGAAAATCTGGAAAATATAGAAAGGGTTAAAGACAAAAAAAAAGTCTGATCTGGTCCCATAGCACTTTGAACTCTCTCTGCTCTAGTGCTCATCTTATTGCATTGTAGTTACCTGTTTAAATGTCTGTCACCCCTCCCACTGGGCTACAGGCCACTTGAGACCAGAGGCATGTCCCATTGGTTTTTTATATTTGTCCCAGGCTTGGTATTGTTGCTGGATATAGGGGTCCCATTCCAGATCCCAAAAGAGGGTTCTTGAGTCTTGCACAAAAAAGAATCCTGGGGGAGTCCACAGGATAAAATGAAGGCAAGTTTATTAGAGAAGTGGAGAAACAAAAGAATGGCGACCCCGTAGGCACAGCAGCCCTGAGGGCTGCTAGTTGGCTATTTCCATGGTTATTCCTTGACCATATGCTAAACTGGGATAGATTATTTGTGAATTTTCTGGGAAAGGGGCAGGCAGTTCCTGGAACTGAGGGCCCCTCCCCCTTTTTAGACCATATAGGGTAACTTCTGGGCATTGCCATGGCATTTGTAAACTGTCATGGCGCCGGTGGGAGTGTCTCTTAGCATGCTAATGCATTATAATTAGCATGTAATGAGCAGTGAGGAAGACCAGAGGTCACTTTGGTCACCATCTTGATTTTGGTGGGTTTTGGCTGGCTTCTTTAGCTCATCCTGTTTTATCATGGGGTCTTTGTGACCGTATCTTGTGACCTCCTGTCTCACCCTGTGATTAAGAATGCCTGACCTCCTGGGGATGCAGCACAGCAGGTCTCACCCTCATTTTACCCAGCCCCTATTCAAGATGGAATGGCTCTGGTTCCAATACCTCTGACAGTGCCATGTGGCTCAAAGTAGTCAGAGCTGGAGAGGTTTCCTCCCTCCTTGATGAGAGGAAAGGGCACAAGTTTTGAAGTCCACTGGGCCTTGATTCAAACAATTCACTGTTTGTATTTTCCATTGCTTCATAACAAATTTAGCAGTTTAACACACCACCTGCTTATCAGCTCATGGTTCTCTAGGTGGAGGAATCCAGGCAGGCTCTGCTTACATCCCTACTTAGGATCTCACAAGGCTGAGGTCAAGGTATAGGCCAGGCCTTCCTCTTACCTGGAAGTTCTGCGGAAGAATCCACTTCACGTTCATTCAGGTTATTGGCAGAATCCATTTCCTTGTGACTGGAGGTCTGAGGTCCTCATTCCCTCAATGGCTATCAGCCAGGGGCTACTTTTTTTCCCAGAGGCCACCCCCATTCCCCTCCTCCTTCAAAGTCTGCTGAGTCCTTTTCACCCTTCAGGTCTCTGACTTCTGTGTTACCAGCTCAAGAGAACCCTTTGCTTTTAAAGGGCTCTCGTGATTGGATGAAGCCTACTTGGATAATTTCCCTTTTGCTGTATATAGTAATCCTCCCTTTTCTGTAGGGGATATGTTCCAGGACCCTCAGTGGATGCCTGAAACCATGGATAGTACTGAACATATATATATATATATATATATATATATGATATATACTGTGTTTTTTCCTATACATACATACCTCTGATAAAGTTAGTAAGTTGGGCACAGTAAGAGATTAATAATCAACAATAACAAAATAGAGCAATTATAACAATACACTATAATGAAAGTTAAAGGAATGTGGTCTCTCTTCTCTCTCTCAAAATATCTTACTGTACTGTTCTCACCCCTCATCTTGTGATGCTGTGAGAGGATAAAGTGCCTACGTGGGGAGAGGTTGTGGCAGTTGATCTGATAAGCAAGACTGTTAGCCACTAAGTGACAAACAGGCCGGGAGTAGAGACAGTGTGGAGACGCTGGACAAAGGGACAGTTCACGTCTCCGGTGGGACGGAGCTGGATGGCGCAAGATTTCATCACATTACTCAGAATGGTGCATAGTTTAAAACTATAAATTGTTTATTTCTGGAATGTTTCTGGCATTTTCCATTTAATAGTTTTAGGCCATGGTTGGCTGCTGGTAACTGAAACTGCAGATAAGAGGGAGATTGCTGTAATGTAACAAGATCAGGAGCAACACCAGGGGACGAAGGTCACAGGACCACCTTAAAATTCTGCCTGCCGCTTTCTTCACCGTATGGCCTAGTGACCTCGTGCAGGTGACATAATCTTTCTGAGCCTCTTTCTTCAGCTGTCAGGTGGGCCCAGTGAAAAGTTTTGACAGAAATCAGGTGAGGCAGTAAGTGCCTCTGCAGTGTTTGGCGAGGTTTTATTTTTTTTTCAATCTTTCCTTTCTTGAGCCAGTTTGATTTGAAATCTCTCTTATCTGATTCAGATACAACAAAATTGTGACGGGCCATCTTTGTCTGAAGTACTCGTCATTCTAAAAAGTTGTTATGACTCGCTGGTTTTTTTCTGTACAGAGGAGTAAGAAGAAACAAGCTGGGCAACATGCCCTCATCCAGACCTTTCTGGTCTTTACTTCCTCCCCTCACCCCGCACCGAGTCTGCTTCAGCTGCTGTCGTTGGGAGCCTGGAGGGTGGGGGCCAGGGAGCTCTGCCTGTGTCCCCAAGCACGTGGTGGCTCTGGTCAGAGGCCGGCCCAGCCAGCAGCTGGCCCCTGCCACTCAGCAGGAGGCCAGCCTGAGGCTGAGGGGCTCCCAGCCCAGCCGACTGCTCACAGCCTCTCTGCCTGTCCCTCTGTCCCCCCAGGAGATCCCCCGCGACCTCACGCTGGATGCCCTGCTGGAGATGAACGAGGCCAAGGTGAAGGAGACGCTGCGGCGCTGCGGGGCCAGCGGGGATGAGTGTGGCCGTCTGCAGTACGCCCTCACCTGCCTGCGGAAGGTGACAGGCCTGGGTACGTGGGGCCTGCCACCCTCTCCCTTGCTTGGCCTGGTGCCCTGGGGGCTGTGGCCTTCACCATGGTGGGTGATGGAGCGGGGCAAGCGTGGCCCAGGGTTTCTGGGGCAGCCTGGAAAGGCCAGGGTTGGATGTTCACAGCCTCCTGAGAAGCTCTCCCAGGGTCCTCGGGGCTCTGGATCCTGGTGGGTCTGGCCAGGCCGAATCTGAGGGGGCTTCAGCCAGGGTTAGAAATCCCAGGCCTGTCTGCTGGGCTGGCCTGGCATGATTTCCTCTCCATGGAGGGCTCTGTGTACCCTCTGCCAGCTTCCCACATTCCAGCCCCCAGCCCTCTCCCCGCCTTCTCCTGTCTCCATTGCTGGCTGGGTTCTGTGCTCAGAAGGCACCCGCTGATGTGGGCCTGAGCCAAGGGTGATTAGGGAAACTCTATGGCTCTTTAGCTGGGAGTATATACGTGGCTGTCCCAGGCAAAGTGTGTAATCCTGGCCTTGCCACAAGGTCCTTGGGAATTATTCACAGGCTTTCTAAATCTTGCCTCGGAAACAGCTTCAAATGCACTTAATTGTCCCACCACCACATAGATAAGGCATTAAAATAAGCCTCATGAATGGAATCGGGCCTGGTTTTTAATTATCTGAGGCCTCTGTCTTATCTCCGTCTGCCTGAGGCTTAAGGAAGGCACTGAGGTTTATATTCTGCCTGGTTTTTTTCTTCCCAGAGAGGATGGGGCTTAATTTCCTCTCTGCCCTCATTGTATCAAGTCCTCTGAACACGGCACAGTGTAGAAAGTTGCACTCAGTTCAGAAAATCTTGACCTGCCAGGTCTCCTGGCAGATGCTGAAAATAAACACAACAGAGGTGTGGCTGGTGTTCTTGTTCTCACATATTAACAGGAGGAGACTGAGCTCAGAGAGGGAAGGGGCTTGGGTAAGGGCACACAGCAGTTGGTGGCTGAGTCAGAATTTGAACCTTGGGCCGTGATGGCGATTGGTTTGTCCCCATGCTTGCCACCCAAGCTGAGATCTTTGGGGTAATTTGTCAGCCCTTCTTTCCTTCCTCCTTATGCCTGGATTTTAAAGAATTGTGGAAGAGTCAGCTTTTAAGTGGTAGTGACCCATTTGTGTCATGCAGGCTGCTGTCCACTTGTCCTAGATGCCAAGAGAGGGAGATCACTAATTTATGCACCTACTGTGTGCCAGGCATGTGACACACATATTGTGGCCACACCGTTGTAAGAGGTAGTGTTGAGCTCGCTTTGTAGCTGAGGCCTCTCTGACCACTGGAGGCGCTGGATGAGTCATCTGGGGCCCCACACCTGGCATGGAGCAGAGCTGGGCTTTGAACTCAGGTTTCTTGTTCAGAGGGGGCTTTTTCCAGCATGCCTTAGAGGAGGCCCCTGAAGAAGAAGCATTTTCTGGGTTTCTTCTCTCTCATTTAGTCTCAGCTTGTGGTGCCTCTGCATCCCCAGCAGAATCCTAGCCCCATCACAGTCCAGGACACAGGCCTTTCGTCTGCCCAGTGCTGGCTTTACTTCACAGGCACCTGCTGGGATCCACTGGGTACCAGTGATCCCATCAGATCATGCATCACAGCATCTTCATTGCATCCTCATGGGGCTTGGTGAGAGCAGTCTAGTCACAGTACGGGTGGGCTATGGAATCAGACCGCCTGGGCCCTGCCTGGGCCCAGCACTCTGCTCGGCCACTTAGAACCTGTGGGACCTTGGTGAGTTACTTCACCTCACTGTGCCTCAGTTTCCTCATCTGTAAAATGGCAGTGATAACAACACCTCTCTCAGGGTTGTTGTGAAGAGGAAATGAGTTAATGTAAAGTCCTTAGATCAGAGCCTGGCATGTATTAGATGTTCTTTTCAGTGTGAGGCCTACGAGGTGATAGAAAGTGTTGAAGTCATTTCCTTTGCAATCTCTGGTCTAAAGAAAGGTGAGTGAACAGCTGGGCATGGTGGCCCAGGCCTGTAATCCCAGCATTTGGGAGGCTGAGGCAGTCTGATTGCTTGAGCTCAGGAGTTCAAGACCACCCTGGGCAACATGGCAAAACCCCGTCTCTACAAAAAATACAAAAATTAGCCAAGAGTGGTTGTACGTGCCTGTAATCCCAGCTACTCAGGAAGCTGAGGTGGGAGCATGGCTTGAGCCTGGGAGATAGGGATTGCAGTGAGCCAAGATCGTACCACTGCACTCCAGCCTTGGTAACAGAGCCAGACCCTGTCTCACCAAAAAAAAAAAAAAAAAAAAAAAAGTGAGTGAAGGATGGTTGTCTGTGCTGGTGAATAGGAGATGAACATTCCTGCTGATCCTCCTAGTCCTTCACCCGAGGCAGATACCACTAACCCACAGATGCTTCTGAGTGACTCTAGTGTCATTCTCAAGCAGCCACTGCCAATCAGCTGGTGTCGGTGCACACATCAAGACCCATTGGCCGTCCTCAAGTGGGCCCAGAGCAGTGGTGATTAAACAGGCAACTTGCAACTTTGGGGCTTGTTTCCTTTGGTGGCAGGCTTGCTCATAGATTCATGAAATTCATTCTTTCATCTGCTCAACAAGAAACTCGTTTGGTGCCTCTAGTAGGCCAGTCTATGAGCTACAGTGTCAGTCATGGCTGCAGCTCATAAGGAGCAAGCAGTATGGGAGCACAGGGACTGAGCAGCTCCTGTCCAGTCAGTTCCTGAATAGAAAGTCACTGCAGTCAGGTGGGAGGAAGAGTGTTTGAAGAGGGGATGGGATGTACAAAGAAACTTATGAATTGGGAAGGCTAATTCATCCCCCCTATTCTTGATAAGTGGCTTGACCACCTCTGATGGAGCTTGTTACCTCCCACAGCTGTTCCGCTCTAGGTTATTCAGAATCAGTAGCATCGTTGGGGGCACGGTGGGGAGCATGGAGCTGAGATCAAAGTTTTCAATTCCCATCCCACCACTTTCTTAGCTCTCTGGCCTTGGGCAGTGTCTGTGGCCTCCCTGAGTCTCAGTGACCTCCACTGTACACTGGGGAGAAGAACAGGCATTGCCGGAGGGAAGAGGAGGCAGGGCTTGTGCAACACAGGTGCATCAGTCCCTTCTCACAGGCTGTAAAGAAATACCTGAAACTGAGTTGGTTATTTATTTATTTATGAGACGACCTGGAGTTCAGTGGCGTGATCTTGGCTCACTGCAACCTCTGCCTCCCTGGTTCAAGCGATTCTTGTGCCTCAGCCTCCCAAGTAGCTGGGACTACCAGTATGCACCACCACACCTGGTTAATTTTTGTATTTTTAGTAGAGACATTTTGCCATGTTGGCCAGGTTGGTCTTGAACTCCTGACCTGGTGATCTGCAGGACTGGATAATTTATTTAAAAAAGAGGTTTACTTGGCTCATGGTTCTGTAGGTTCTCCAGGAAGCATAGCAGCTTCTGGTTCTGGAGAGGCATTGGGAAGCTTCCAGGCATGGCGGAAGGCAAGGGGGAGTGAGGCGTCTCACAGTGTAGGAGCAGGAGCAAGAGCAAGAACGAGAAGGGGCAGAGAGGTGCCACACACTTTTAAACTCACTCTCACAAGAACAGCACCAAGAGGATGGTGCCAAAACAGTCATGAGAAACCACACCCATGATCCAGTCACCTCCTACCAGCCCCCACCTCCAACTTTGGGATTACAATTCAATATGAGATTTAAAGTTCTTAGCAAGACATTCAAGGCCCTTCCTGATCTGGCCCCACTGGGCGGACCCCTCCAACTTCATCCTTTGCCTCTCCCTAGCTTGTCCTTACCTCTGACAGCACACAGAACTCTTTGTAGTGACCAGAAGGCGCCATATGCCCTTACCTTCCCATTACGCTGTTCCCTCTGCCTGGTGCTCCTTCTCCACCTTCTTCCATAGCTGGCTCAGCCAGGTGCCACCTCCTCTGGGAAACCTTCCCTGGCACACTCCCTCTCTCCACCCCCACAGCTGATTTAGGGTCTGCTCCTCTGCAGAGCCCCCTGCATGTCCCTGTCCTGGCACAGAGCATACATAGTGTGTTATATGCCTGTCATGTGCATTCGACTCTACAAGCACAAGGATGGATCTTTTTAGGCCTTTCCACCCAGCATCCAGCATGTGCTTGAATGGCTGGAGCTCAAGCACTGCAGAGCCACACAAGCCTCGGGGGCCTCAGGCACAGGGTCATGGTAGGGGCAGCCCACAGTCACTCGAAGGCTGGCGTAGAAGGAAGTGGCTGTTGATCCCTTTCTTCTGGATCTTTTTTCACAAGCCCCGGGGCACTTTGCTGTTGGATGCTCAGAACAGCCCCTTGCCCCAATGTTTGAATTTTCTTTTTTTTTTTTTTTTTTTTTTTGAGACGGAGTCTTGCTCTGTTGCCCAGGCTGGAGTGCAGTGGCGCAATCTCAGCTCACTGCAAGCTCCGCCTCCCGGGTTCACGCCATTCTCCTGCCTCAGCCTCTCCGAGTAGCTGGGACTACAGGCGCCCGCCACCACGCCCGGCTAATTTTTTGTATTTTTAGTAGAGACGGGGTTTCACCGTGGTCTCACCGTGGTCTCGATCTCCTGACCTCGTGACCCACCCGCCTCGGCCTCCCAAAGTGCTGGGATTACAAGCGTGAGCCACTGCGCCCGGCCTGAATTTTCTTAAAGTGGAGTTTTTCCTTCCTTCACACACCCAGCTTCCCTTTTCTAACTCTTAAAGATTGGTCACCCCTTCGGTTTCTGAGGTCACCCACTTTTGGGGTGGGTTTCCTGGATTGCTCCCCCAAGACCTGCCTATAAGAGCCCTGCACAAGCCAGTTCCTCTCTGGGCTGTGCTTCCTCCTCTATAAAACAGAGATACAGGTTGAGTATCCCCTATTCGAAATGCTTAGGACAAGAAGCGTTTTAGAGTCTGGATTTTTTAACATTTTGGAGCATTTGCAGTATGTCTACTTGTTCAGCATTCCCCATCCCCAAATCCAGAATGCTCCCATGAGCATTTCCTATGAGTGCCATGTCGGTGCTCAGAAACTCCCAAGTTTTGGAGCATTTTGGATTTTGGATTTTCAGATTAGGGATGCTCAACCTGTGGTAGTATCTGCACCGAGGGTCTCATGGTTGGCTAGATAATGTGTGCACATGAGTGAGCAGCCTTTATAAACCAGGTAAAGGTTGGTAGTTGAAGCCTTCCCTTAAGAAACAGGGCAGCCTCACACCAGGTGTGGAACATCTCTGGCCCCTAGCCATCTCCCCTGTGAATGCCTTCCAGCCCTGACCATCTGTGACTCCATGTCTTGGTCCACAGGAGGGGAACACAAGGAGGACTCCAGTTGGAGTTCGTTGGATGCGCGGCGGGAAAGTGGCTCAGGGCCTTCCACGGACACCCTCTCACCAGCCAGCTTGCCCTGGCCCCCGGGGAGCTCCCAGCTTGGCAGAGCAGGCAACAGCGCCCAGGGCCCACGCTCCATCTCCGTGTCAGCTCTGCCCGCCTTAGACTCCCCCACCCCCAGCTTCAGTGAGGGCCTCTCGGACACCTGTATTCCCCTGCACGCCAGCGGCCGGCTGACCCCCCGTGCCCTGCACAGCTTCATCACCCCGCCCACCACACCCCAGCTGCGACGGCACACCAAGCTGAAGCCACCACGGACACCTCCCCCACCCAGCCGCAAGGTTTTCCAGCTGCTGCCTAGCTTCCCCACGCTCACCCGGAGCAAGTCCCACGAGTCTCAGCTGGGGAACCGCATTGACGACGTCTCCTCGATGAGGTGAGTGCTCCTTCTGGGCAGCTACCAAAAGTGCCCTCTGTGTTTTCTAAATATAAAGATATATGGAAGGACCAATAAAATCAACCCCTATAGAAGCATGTAAAGTCGAAAGTAAAAGGTGCCCCCATCTTCCAGTCCATTCTTCAGACTATTTTAGTGGTGTGGGCTCAATCCTTCCAGATTTGGTTCTGTACGTACACGTACGTGCACATGACGTGATGCCACGTATGGGTCAGGGTAGGCCAGGTTACACGGAAATAACAGATATCCCCAAATCACCAGGTCTTAAAGGAACAAAGGTTTGTTTTTTGCTCATGCCGCCTTGTCCATCTTGTCCATCGTGGGTCAGCCTCCTTCCGGGCCCAGACTATCTGAACATTGCTGGCCATGGTGGCAGAGGGAGAAGTGAGTTCCAGATGCCATGCCCTGGCAGTTGAGTACTCCTTCTTGGAAGTTCCACTCACCATTCCTGGCCCAACCTGAACAGGAGAGTGAAACAGTGCTCTTCACCCACACGCCCGGGAGGGGAGAACTGGAATATTTGGCGGAAACCACTAGTGACTGTCAGATGCCATACCATCTACTCTTTTCCATGACTTGTTTTTTCAGCTTCCCTTGGTATCTCTGAGAACATCATGTCAGTACATCTTGGAATATTTTTACTCTTTTGTTTAGTTTTTGACTTAAAAATTTTTCTATCTATATATTTTGAACAAGTGAGACAGTCACACGGTCCAAAGCGCAGCAGCTCTGTGGCTTCTCAGGGTACACGGTGAAAACTCTACCCCACCATTTTTATTCAGGGTACACGGTGAAAACTCTACCCCACCATTTTTATTCAGGGTACACGGTGAAAACTCTACCCCACCATTTTTATTCAGTCACGTGGTTCCCCTTTCAGGAGGCAACCAGGCTAGCAGTTTTGTGTATGTCTTTAATTATTTAAACCCCATTTGTTTGACTTGTTCATATCATTTCATTGTATAGTTTATCTTGTCCCTTCTTGATGGGCATTAGATCACTGTCTTTTTTGTTACAAAGATTGCCCTTGTCAATATAGCCTCGTGGGCAGCACAGAAAGAAAGGGAGTGTTTTCCTTGGGTGCCTCTTACCTTCTTGTACCCCGAGGATTGGGGCACCTGGTTTCTCTCCTCGGCGTGGGCACCCCTTTTCTACACTTGATCTTAGCCAAAAGGCCGAGAAGCGATAAGGGCACCCCTTTTCTAGGGGGCTCCTTGGGCCCTGGAGTATCTTGGGCCTTGGAGTCATCTTTGGAACGGGCCTTATCCCCTCTCCCAGTGCATGCTGTTTGGGTCCTTTATGGGATGGAGTCTGGACAGCTCCGATGGGTTTGAGTGTGCTGCCCAAGGAGGAGAGATCCAGGTGTCACCGACCCTGCTGCTCCCACTCGGGCTGTCCTGCTGGGGCCTGGGTCCCACCCAGAAGGGGCTGTAGAATGCAGTGGTGATGGCCACACGAGCATGGGTCAGTCAGAGGAGGCCTCACAGCGGGCTCAACCCAGTCCCTCTGTTTCTCTCTTCTCCCAAGAAGAGCATTAGGAAAGCTCTGGTCTCATTCCCATGCTGGAAGGTGGCAGGGGCACAGCTTCAGGCAGATGACACAACTAGCCTCAAACTCCAGCCAGTGACTGAGCCTCAGACCCTGGGATTCTGAGTCCAGTCCCTGCAGAGCTACCAGAACCAGCACTGACGTGATGCTCAGGACACCTCACTGTTCTGGTGACCCCTGAGTGCTCTGCTTCCTCCAGCTCCATGTGTTCTTGGGGGCAGTGGCAGGCGCCTGGGGAGGCTCAGGGTGTGTCCCTGCCTGACTCTCCTTCCGGGGGCTACCTCTGCTCTGCACAGCTGTTATCTCTGCCCTCTTGTCCAGCCACACCCTTGCCAACTGGTAGTTCTTTCTTCTTTTTCTGAGAAGGAGTCTCGCTCTGCTCCCCAGGCTGGAGTGCAGTGGCGCAATCTCGGCTCACTGCAACCTCCGCCTCCTGGGTTCAAGCGATTCTTCTGCCTCAGCCTCCCGAGTAGCTGGGATTACAGGCATGCGCCACCACACTGGCTAATTTTTGTATTTTTAATACACACAAGGTTTCATCACCTTGGCCAGGCTGGTCTTGAATTCCTGACCTAGGTGATCCACTCACGTCAGTCTCTCAAAGTGCTGGGATTACAGGCATGAGCCACCAGGCCTGGTCTCTCCAGCTGACTGACCCCTTTTCCTGCCTGGCTCTGGGCCAGGCTCTCCCACTGTGAGCCATGTGACCTACTGAGCCTCCTGAGGCTCAGTTTTCTTGACTGTGAAATGGGCTGAACTCTAATTACCATGCTTGGTTGCTGGCGAGGCTTACGTAAGCTGATGTATTAAAGTGCACAGCACTGAGTTTCGATGTCCCCTGGGGAGGCCTGGGGAATGCCCTTCTAGTCCTTTCCATTGAGGAAATGTCCCCACAGAGATTGCAGGGATTCCCACAGTCAATCAGCCAGTCTGGCCTCAAGCCAGGCCTCAGAGTCCTGTGTCTCAGCCCCTTGCCCGCTCCCGCCCAAGGGTAATGTTCTAGGAACACGCCGAGCCAGCATGGTGACGTAATCCCCCTCTCTGCTTTTTGTCTCCTCCAGGTTTGGTAAGAGAGATTCATTTCCATCCCCTCTACCACCTGGGAGTCGTGTGTGCGTTGCTGTCCCCATCGGGGGAGGACCTCTTTGACCCCCCTCTTAGCCCATTCAACCTCTCCATAGTCCAGAAGCAGAGGTGCTGGTGACCGCCTCAGGAAATAGCCCTAAGACAGGTGGCCTTAAAGTGACTGGCTGGCTTCAGCCCAGCTGGTGGCTGCTCTCTGAGAAGCAGAGACCTTGAGCACATCTCGGCCCACAGGCAGCCCCATGAAGAGCCCTGTCTCCACCTTGCCCCTCCCCACCGAGACTCTCCAGCAGGGACTCTGGCCTGCTGGGCTGCCACGGTAAAGCAGTGCCCCTGGGAAGGCGGTGCCATCTGCCTGATTTCGCTGGACTTTAGCCATCTCCAGAACCCCACCTGATGTCCCGAGACCCCACTCTTCAGGAAAGGGACATTCCTGGAGGCAGAAATGTAGCGCAGCTCTGAATGAGGCCCCAAAAGATGGGAGATGCAGGAGCCCCTTTGGGAGGAGAGGACACCTGGGCAACCCTTGACCCCCTTTCCCACCCCCACCTCCAGGTTGGGAGCACGTTCCTGCACGTGGCTATGCTGTGGGGCCTCTCTCATGAGTCAGAGCGGAGGGAGACAGCTGTGCCTCTGGAGTCTGCTTTTAATTGTCTGGAAATGCAGAGATGTCTGGTTTTTGCCTGAGCAAAATAGGAGTTTATTTTTGTACTATCCCGAGCTGGCTAAGGAGAGTCACGTAGCTGTGGGCGGGGTCTTGGGGATGAGGAGGGGTGCAGCAGGCAGGGACTATGCTGAAGTGGAGCTGGCTGTAGGAACCCCAGGGAGGCACAGGGGGAGCGTGGAGAGGAGCTACGCTTCCCTCCCTTAGTGCCCAGTCAGAAACTCCCAGGGCGCTTCACAGAACCTTGGAGGAACATTCAACACCCGCATCTCTAGGACAGCCCCAGCCCTGTCATCCTCCAATTGCTATGGTAACACGGGCACTGGAGCAGTGAGATTGTTAGGCCTTCAGGGCCAGTGTCTCCATGCAGGTCAGATGGAGGCGGTGCCTGGCACATATACCACCTTACTGCCCATGCCCACAGAAGATGGTGCAGATCATAGGTGGCTTTTGGGGCTAACTGATTGAAGTTCCAGCATAGTCTGTTTCTCCTAGGCTGGCAGCTGGCGCCTTTAGCCCCATGTGTTTTTTAATTATTTTTTCTTTTGAGACGGAATCTCGCTCTGTCACCCAGGCTGAAGTGCAGTAGTGCAATCTCAGCTCACTGCAGCCTCTGCCTCCCGGGTTCAAGCGATTCTCCTGCCTCAGCCTCCCGAGTAGCCAGGATTAAAGGTGCCTGCCACCACACCTGGCTAATTTTTGTATTTTTAATAGAGACGGGGTTTCACCATGTTAGCCAGGCTGGTCTCAAACTCCTGACCTCAGGTGATCTTCCTGTCTCGGCCTCCCAAAGTGCTGGGATTACAGGTGTGAGCCACTGCGCCCGGTCATCCCCATGTGTTTGGGTGGCCTTGGCTGCTGATGGGTGGGATGAGCCCCAGGAGGAAGTTGGGACAAGTCAACCTCATGGCAGATGTGCCAGGGAGAGCTGCAGGTGAGACAGATTGTTCTTATCCAGCTCTCCTTGATGTGGGAGGACTCAGTACCTCCAGCACACCCTTCTCACAGAGGTTGGTTATGTGGTACTTGGCCTTAAGTGAACCAGCACTTCGTGAGTCCAGCTTTGTACTAGACCAGCACTTAGGATTGAAGGGGGCAGCGGCCACCCTCGGGGGCCCTTCTGACTCAGAGGACATGAGATGGCCACACTCAAGCACTGTGTTCCTGACCTTTCTGGGTCACAGGTCACCTTGATGATTGGATGAAAGTCTTAGATCTTCTTTCCAGAGAAAAGCCTACAACATTCTACTGAACCAATCCAGAGGGTTCCTGGACCCCCGAAGCCCACCCACGGGCTGGCTCTGGGAGGCAATGGCGCTGAGTATGGGGGCGTGAGTTGAATGTGCGGGCTGCCAGTGGGTGGAGAGAGTGCTTCCAGCAGCTTGTCTGCTGCACTAGGGATGCCTGTTCTTACGGGGAATCCCAGGCTGGGAGAGGGAGCGCCCTGCGGGAAGGCCAGCAGGAGGGGCATCTCAAAGCGTATGGCCCTTATCTCAGCAGAGAAGGAGGGTGCCCACGAAGTCCCCAGAGGCTCAGGCTCATACCTGGGTGGGGCTGGCCCACGCGAGAATGCGGTAAAGCCTCGCCTTGTCCTCGTTCTGTCTGCCCATATCTGGCAGTGGCTTCTCCCAGAGGAATATCCTCCAGGGGCTTTTGCCTGGAAAGGCACTGGATGGGCTGACTAGCCTCAGCCTCCAGCTGAGGTAAACAGCTTCAGCCATTGACCAAGAAACACCCAGAATTGAGCCCCTGCATACTGGGGGCCTGTGGTGTGTCGGTGAGAGGTTGCAAGAGGTTGGGCTGTGTAGAAGCTTTTGCCCTCACTCTGGCTTTGCCTTCTGCCTTGCTCCTCATCTGGAAACATCACAGGAGCAGCTGACTGAGCCATCCTCAGAGGCTAGGAACAAGCCAGAGGACCAAGCGAGGCGAGGGGAACCACGCCATGCCACTGGGCTAGCCTGGCCTGCTCCTGTGTTGATGGACATAGATCAGGGAGACGCTTATATAATAAACCATTGCGCCCCCCTCTAGCCTGTGGTCTCTGAACTAGGAAGCCACAGGCATGAGCTGTCGCCTGCGGAGTTCCTCAGCCTGCCCATCCGGCCTCTTTCCCTGCAGATCTCTCGCATGGCTCCCCACAGATGGTACGGAGGGATATCGGGCTGTCGGTGACGCACAGGTAGGCACAGCGGGCCTGGAGGGGGAGCAGGGCACAGAGCCGGGCTGGAACCCACATGGGGCCAGGAGTTCTGGTCACTTTCTCAGCGAGCTCTTTGCCTCTGACGGGTCTGTCCATTTCACCTGTGGGACATGGCCCTGCACTTACCTGGAGCCCTCACCTTGCCAGGGTGGCCACATGGACTTGCAGCTCCCTCATCTGCACCTCCTCGGGTCTCTTCCTCATTCTGCTTAGGGAAAACACTTTCCTTCTTTCCCAGGACACAAGTCCCAGGAGGAATAGGGTCAGGATCATGGGAAGGAGTCGCAGGACCTTCCCCTGCATCCAGTGCGGTGTCACGTGAGTCCTGAAACTGGCCGCACATCAGAGTCCACTGTAGAGCTTGTTGAAAATCCAGATTCCCGGGCCCCACCCCCAAGGTTCTTGCTCCCCTCACCCCCAGTGTTGATGTGAGAAGTAATTAAAACCCAGTGAGGGAGACAGAGAGCACGTGTGCATGTGCGAGCCTCCACAGACCTGGTTGCATCTCGGGGAGGCCGGATCGCAACTCCGTAAAAGGCACTCCATGCAGTTGGGTGTCCCCTGCCACCGGAAGCTCCCATCTTTGTTGGGTGGAGAGAGTAACATTTATGGATCTCTGCTACATTCCATTTACATGGCGTATCTGTGATCCTTCCCAAATCCTGTGAGGCTTAGCATTAACCCTACTTGCAGAGGCGTCTGAGGCATCTTACAGCCGGTAGTAGGCAGAAGGCAGAGTTCAAACCTAGCTGTTTGCCCCCAGAGCCTGTTCTCTTTCCCTTGTGCTCAAGGCCTTTCTTGGCCTCTGTTGGACCACTGGAATCTCTTACAGAGAGGCTCTGTAACTCTTAAGTTCAGAGAGCTGGGATTCAGACCCTGCTACACAGCATCCCAACTGTGGCACCTTGGGAACATCACCTGACCTCTCTGAGCTGGTTTCCTTGGCTGCACATTAAGAATCCTGGACCTGCCTCACTCCCTGGCATGGGCATAAGAATCAAATGAGCTAGTGTTGGTGGATGCATTACAAACTACTTCCCAAATACTGTTGGCATTCATTCTGTTGTTACTGTGATATACAATACATTAAAAAAAAATCTGTGTTTCCAAAAATATGAGTCATTTCTGCTCTTAGGCCTCCCCACCCTGTGGACCAGCCTTGCGCTTTTTTTCTGGAGGACACCACCCACTCAGCCCCCATCCTTCCTTCAAATCTATCTTTCGTGTTTTCTTTAATGTTCTACATTTTGGATTGAAAATACACTGATACGTTGAAACGTCAACGGAAAATTGTCCTCTTATTCCTGTCCCCAACTCCTCAGCCCCCTCTGTAAAGAGGTCTTAGCTGTGTGTTGTCTTCTAGAGATATTTTATACAAACAAATATGTATATATGTTTTCTCCTTTATTTTTTACTCAAATACTGCATATGTTATACACAATCCTATACTTTGTTTTTTCAAAAATGGAGATACAATTTATATAGAGCAAAATGCACAAGTGTGTGTGTGTATGTGTATGTATGTATTCATACACACACACCTGTGTATACCATCCAGATGAAGAACATTCCAGCACTCAGAAAGTTACCTTTAGTTCTCCCTAGTTGACAGTGCTACCATCCAGTGGTTACTATTTACTTCTATCATCATAGCTTAGTTTTTTTCCTGTACTTGAACTTCATGTGAATGGGATCATATCTTATTGTACCTTACTTTTTTAACTTGACAGTGTGACTTGGAGATCATTCCATATTTGCACAGAAAGAGCGTCCTTGTTTTAGTTTCTTGATGCATAGTGTTCCATTGTATGGAAAGACCGTACTTTACTCAGCCCCTATCGATGGACACGTAGGTTATTTTCCGTCTTTACGTTGCTAACATGCTGCAGGCATACCTTGTCCATGTATCTTGCACCACTTGTGGGCCTATGTGTTGGATAAATTCCTAAGAATTCCTAAGAACTGTGGGGTCAAAGGGTATACGCACTTGTACTCTTGATTGCTGCTGCCAAATTGGTACTGCCAGATGACCACACCAACTTCAGCATATTGACAGTGATGACTTTGCATCTGGGAAATTTAAATGCGAGGGGAGAAGCGGTGGCCCCTGGGTATCTCTGTCCTCTCTGGGAGAGGGCCCATGGGGCTCTGGGATGGAGCCAAGACTCCCAGTTGCCCTGGAGCTCCATGGGAAACCTTCTGTGGCTGGGTCTTGGCCTCCCAGCCGGTGCAAGCATGTGCCTGTGTCCGCCCTCTGCAGGTTCTCCACCAAGTCCTGGCTGTCACAGGTCTGCCACGTGTGCCAGAAGACCATGATATTTGGAGTGAAGTGCAAGCATTGCAGGTGATGGGAAGAGGAGTGGGGGTGGGGGGAGCAGACACTTTTAGTTTAGTAAATCAGAGTTCAAACGCGCTTCCCTATACTTGCTATTCATAGTCCTATTCAGCACACCAGAGAGTGATGAGGCCTCTTCAGGGAGATTAAGCAGGTTACTCCTAGAAGAAGGGAATACTTGAGGTGGGCTTTGAAGGATGAATAGAAGTTTACAAAGTAGACCAAGGGGAAAAGAGAATTCTAGGCCGTGGGTGCGTCTTGTACTAAGGCTCGGAGGAATATGAGGACTATTCTGGGACCTGTAAGGAGTTCTGAAGTTTAGCCTTACATTTTGTAGCCCTCGAGAGGTGGCAGACAGGCGATGGTAAAAATAGGGAGTTGGCTTGCAGAAGGGGACTGTGAGCAGAGGGTCTAGATTCTGTACAAGTCTAACTTTATTTCTCATGCCTTGTGGTTTCTGGTGGGAAGGAAGGTCAAGGATAGGGAACACTGTGGGCTGGGCAGAGTGTGCCCCCTGCTGTCCGGCTGCCCTCACATAATGCAGGGAGGCCTTGGAGGCTCGGTGCCCAGCCCACTCTGCCCCTGCATTGCTGTGTGACCTGGGGCAAGGCACTTGTCCTTTCTGGGCCTGATTTTTAATGTATACATCAACCATGGGGATGGCTCTGAGAACCTGAGCTAGTATGTGTGATTGCATCTGGGCTCCAGTCAGACTGTAGATGGTGGGTCTTGTGCATATCAGCCAGACCCATTACTTTCCCAGCGACTCTCCTGACCTCCAGGGAGTTGCTGAGTTTTCTCTCTAGTCTGGGTCTCCTGTGGCTCCTGCCTACTTGGCTTACATTAGGGACCTCTAGCTCCCATCATGTGGAGAGCACAGGATGACCTCTGAGCCCAGGGCTGTCCTGCGATGTAGTATGAGGTTGATAGGACACCCTCAGCCCATTAGCGAGAAATCTAAGACTCAGTGCAGAAGGCAGGACCACAGTGAGAATCCAGTTCTTTCCAATCCTGGCTCGGGGCTGACCCTCAGACTGCATGGTCCATTGCACAAATATAGCCAGAGGGGCTGCCCTTTGAGTCCCTGGGATTCTTTGGTAAAGCAAACATTGTCTGTCTAATTCTTCTTTTTTTGTAAGTTCAGATTTGTCTTGAGCTTTTTCAATATGGGTAGAAAAATAGGTGGGCGACCTGGGGCAAGTCAAAGTGGGCATCATGAGACCTGCTTTGCTGTGAGGATGGGTAGATGACAGCGGAACGTGGTAAATGCTCAGCATAGCGGCTCAGTGTAGCAGCTGCTATTACTATTAATATCATGATGTTCTCTACTTTCAAGCTAACATTTGTTGAGAAGTGTGTGAAAATGGAGACAGTCCTGAGTGAATGCTACGCAGGGCTACCCCTGTGTGCCCAAGCCCCCCCATGTGGCGCTCCGCACGCCAACCTCCCCTTCTTTACCAGGTTGAAATGTCACAACAAATGTACCAAAGAAGCCCCTGCCTGTAGAATATCCTTCCTGCCACGTGAGTTTTTTGCCTTCCTCTCCTCTGCCCTCTGGATTTGGGTGAATCTTTCTTTAGCTCGACCTGTTCCCTGGTGATGGGTTTTCCCTCTTTTCAAACAGTAACTCGGCTTCGGAGGACAGAATCTGTCCCCTCAGACATCAACAACCCGGTGGACAGAGCAGCCGAACCCCATTTTGGAACCCTCCCCAAAGCACTGACAAAGAAGGTACGCTGGGTAATGCTGGGGAGGACCCCCTTCTGCCACTGGCCTTCCTTCCTATAAAGCACCCTTGCCTCAGAGGCTCAGTGGGGAAGTGGGGTGTGACACCACAGTCTCAGATTTGTGGCCAGAGGGTGGCCTTGGGGATCATATCTTGAGCCACTAGGAGGCTTTACATTTAAGTTGTGGTGGTATGCCGTGATTCCCAGTCCCTTCTCCTTTGAGCTAACGCTTCCTGTGTGCTTAGTGTGTACCGGGAACTTCTTCCATTGCCGTTTCATTTGAGCCCCACAATAGTTCTGAAGGGTACATACGGATCCATTTCACAGGTGAGAAAACAGCACAGCATCCCCTGAGAGCAAGAGACAAACCCAGAGTGGTAGCCTCGGCAGCCACCCAGCCCCAAAACCTGGGCCCTTAGTCACAGTGCAGCAGATACACCTTCAGTTGTTCATTAAAGCAATTGCCATGGCAGCCACCGAGCAAGGCTTTGCTGCCCTCACAAGAATGCACCCAAAAGTAATACAAAGAGTGCATTTCCATCCATAGCCAGGTCAGGCTTCTCTGCTGAGGCAGACAGGTGTCCTCTGCAGCTAGACGGAGTCTGCAAAGCCTGTGTCCCCCAGGAGGGTTGGCACACCTGTCATGGGCCCCTTTGCACAGGTATGCCTGGCATCTGGGAGGTGCCAGTGCTGATGGCTTCTGACAGCAGCTCCCATCCTGGCTGGCTGCTGGCTGCAGGCTGCTGGCTGCTGTGGTTTTGGCTGTGTATTTTTAAGTGTGTTTTACCTGCAGCCCCCAACCAGGGGCTTAGCGTGTGTCCCCCCCGATGAGGAGCATGTGCCCAGTTGCCCCGTGGCTGTGGCTGGCCATGTGGCTCAGGCCGGAAGAGAAAGACAGGCAATGTGGCCAATTCATACTGGGAACCCTGAAGGTACAGCTTCAGGGGCTGCTCTGGGAGAGCCAGGGCCACCTCTTACTGTCAGACAAGAAGGCCAGCTGCCCCAGGCCTGACTGTCTGCCATGGGCCTGCACCTGTCCTCTCTCCTGCCTCTTGTTTCCCTCTGGTGGTAGCTGCTCACCCGGAATGGGGAGGCAGAGGGGTAAGATGATAGGATCCTGTCTTAGTGTGTTCACGCTACCATAACAAAATATCATAGACTGGGTAGCTTAAAAACAACCGAAATTAGTTTCTCACGGTTCTGGAGGCTGGGAAGATCAAGGTGCCAGCAGACTCGATGTCTTGGGAAGGTCCACCTTCTCACAGATGTCACTCGTGCCACATCCTCCCGTGGTGGAGGGGCCCAGCAAGCTCCCTCGAGCTCTTTCATAAGGGCTCCAGTCCCGTTCCTGAGGGCTCTGCCCTGATGACCCAGTTACCTCCCAGAGGCTCCAGCTCCCAGTACCACCTCCTTGGGTGCTAGGGTTTCAGCATGTGAGCTGTGGGAGTTCACAGTCATTCAGACCACAGCAGCTGCCCAGCCCTGGCTTTGACTCCCAACTCCTCTCTTGCTTCCATGACCTTGAGTGAGCCACTTGACCTCTCTGGGCCTCACTTTCTGCTTTGTAAGTTGGGGTTACTAATGCTTCATTCACAGGGTTTTTGAAGGGTAAAGAGAGAATGTTCATGAACTTGTAGGGAGCAGTACCATACCATCAACTAGTAATTCTTTTCCCAGCCCGTCACAGATAGGATCAATTCCTCAGCAGGAATGCAGTGCCCCCTGCCCCCATTGCCAACAATGTCATCATTGCCCCTGCCTCTCCTCTCCAGCTACACCAAGCACACCCCCCATGCCTGTGGGTCCTGCACGACCCCCTGCCCATCATGTTCAGTCCTGCATCTCCACCGACCTGGACACCACCCCTCAGCCCTCCTCACAGCACTCTCTCTCTGTCCCACCTCCCCCATGAGCCCCTCCTGCGTGCACCTGCTCGGCCTCTAAGTCCGTACAGCGGTGGTGCCAGAGGCCTCTCATCTCTGAGAGCGGTGGCCCTCCAGGATCCCACTGAAGGTCGCTATGATAACATGAGCTAACCGTTACTGAGTTCTCACTAGGGGCCACACATGGTGCTGAGAGGTGTTTATCCTGTTCCCCTTTGACCTCTTCAGTCCTACCACCTGCCCCTCCACCCCTGCCTGCCCCATATTCCCCTTCAGCACAGATGCTCCCTGAGGGCCCAGTGATGCTGTCTTGCTCTCATTGGCACCAAGCACAAAATAGGCAGTCAGGAAACCAGCATATCGATTGTTGAATGATTGAACAACCTTATGACCTGGCAGCTGTTACCCCCATATTACACAGTGGCTCTGAAAGGTTGGGTCATTTGTCCAGGGTCACAGAGGGACTGATGGAGGGTCCTGAGCCTTGGAGCATGAGTGAGAAGAGGGAGGGCTCAGTGGATCCAGCTCCCACTTCTAGCTTGGCACCACATGATGTCAACTATCCCTGGCCAGTAGATTCCAGAGGTCACTGTGTACCCCAGAGCCTTCACAGCCTGCAGCAAATAAACCTGTTGAACTTAACATTTGACCCAACTTGGCCTCAACTTCTTTAACCAAGGAATTCCTCTCCCACCCCCAGGGGAATTGATGTTTGCTTTCAGGAAGCACTGGTCAGATCCAGGGTCCTGCCTAATGTAGAATCCCCCTGGAGCCCTCTCTCTGTTGGTCTTTTGGCCTTGCTGGGGCCCAAACTTCTGGGTGCTCCCAGCTAGCAGGTCTGCAAAAGAATGTGGGACAAGCATGTATTAGTCACCTGCTATGTACCACACACTCCCACCTTTGTGATGCTACTGATCAGCACAGTAACCCTCTGGCATAGGTGTTGATGTTTTATTTTTGTGGTTGAGGAAATGGAAGCTCAGAGAGGTGGAGGAAGTTGCCTAGAGTCACCCAGCTAAGTGGTGGTGGAAGCTGGCTGAGAATTCCAGTCTGTCTGCCTCCAAACCCATTGCTCTTTCTTTTTGGCCACAGGGAGAAGCTGGAGCTTAGGCCTCTCTCCCTGCCCCCCACTTTCTCCCTTTACCCCCCTTTTCTCATTTCTAGTGCAGCAGCCCTCCCTTCCCAGGGCTCCCTGCCCCCCACTTTCTGCCATCGCCCCCCCTTTTCCATTTCTAGCGCAGCAGCCCTGCCTTCCCAGGGCTGTCTGGTGGTGCTTTGCTCCCACAGGCTCTTGCTCAGAGCTGTGAGATGCTGGTGCCGTTCTCAGGGGTCTCCTCTGTGCTGTGGCTGGAGAGCCATGGCCACAAGGCATCCTGGAGCCAGGATCATGCCAGGCCCATCTCCCATGACCGTGGGCAAAGCCCTTGGCTTCCTTGGGCCCTTCTCCCCTGAGCTCTGCAGTGGGGCCGTGGTGGCACGTAGCGTGGATTGGGTTGATAATCAGTGCCGCCCAAACTTTATCAAAGCTGAAAACCATCTTTGTGGTTTCTGTCTTAACCAGGTACCACCTGGGCTAATACTTACTTGTAACACTTCATTTTTATGTAATCATCACTATCATAATTGGAAAAACCATGATCCCTACAGATAGAAGGTAATCATTAAAACAAGCACAGTTAAAACCAAGAAGTTATTAAGCTTCATCTGGTTATCGCACTTGCTCAAGGCTTGGAGCTTGAAGCCCTCACTCTGTTGAATGGATAATGAGCCAGTGTTGGAGAGGCATTAAAGACATAGCAACTCAGGCCAAGGCCTTCTCTCAGGCAGAACAAGACAGGAAACAGAGCACCCCTCCTCCCTGGCACTGCGTCCTCTGTGTTGTGTCCAAGGGCCTCCTAAAGGTGTCTCACTGGCCACCAAACGTGTTTCCCATGGCAAGCACTGGTTGATGTGATCCATTAGCAGGGGGAGCATGCTTGCTTTGAGTGTGGAAGGGATGACATTAACATTTAAGTTGGGACAGCATGAGTGAACCAGGCCTGTCCTGACAAACCAACTCCTGTGGTCATCTTCTAGAAAGTTCTTTCTAGCTCCAGAATTCTTACCCTTCCAAAATGGCAGACCACACCAGCCCAAGCCATCACCTCTTTCAGGGTTTTGTAGTTTGACTCTAAGACTTCACAGTGCCTTTGATTCAGCCAGGTTTCCAAAGAAAAGGACTGTACGCCTCTCAATTATCATTGGTCTCCCTACTTCTGGCAGAGTGCCTGGTGCCTAGCAGACATGATATAACATTTATCAGAGCCTGAACTTAATTCATTATAAAATGCCAATGTGTGCCCAGCTCAGAGCCAGTCACTGAGTATGTGACGATCACCCTGGCCTCATGGAACACACAAGGCAGTGGGAGAGACTTTTGTCAGGAAAGTGCCCGTGGACGTCTGCAGTAGACACGGTGCCCTGATGAAGAACTGCTGGGAGCTGTGCCAGGATGGAGAGGAGGAGCGTGGTCCCAGCCAGGGTGCAGGAAAGGCTTCTGGGAAGAGTGTGCTTGAGCTGAAATCAGAAAGCTGAGCAGGAGCCCCCCGGGGAGTGAGCACTGAGGCGAGGGCCTCTGTGCACTGCCCTTCCTCAATGTATATGTATAAAATGTCAGACCCTGAGGATTCCCTGGGCTGACCGCTCCTTTCCAGATGGGGAAGGGAGGGTGTGGCTGGTGGAGGCAGGTGGGGCAGGGACAGCCCTGCGACTCCCAGCATCTCTGGTCCTGCAGGAGCACCCTCCGGCCATGAATCACCTGGACTCCAGCAGCAACCCGTCCTCCACCACCTCCTCCACACCCTCCTCGCCGGCGCCCTTCCCGACATCATCCAACCCATCCAGCGCCACCACGCCCCCCAACCCCTCACCTGGCCAGCGGGACAGCAGGTTCAACTTCCCAGGTACCACATCTCCAGGCTTTTCTGGGTTCTTAGGGGTGCGGCCAGATCCCCTTGTCAGCAGACCCAAGGCCAGCAGATTCAAGGTCAGACATGGCCACAGCTAAGAGCTGATGTTTATGGAGCACTTGCCAGGTGCCCCAAGCACAATAGCTCTGAGGTTGATGCTGTTGTTTTACAGATGGGAATACTGAGGTTCAGAGAGAGGGAGGGGCTTGCCATGAGTTGTACAGCCTGTAAGTGGCAGAATGGAGATCAAATCCAAGTCCGTCTGACATAACATAATCCCCACGCTGCCCTCCTCTTCGTGGGGTGGCCTCTCCTGGGCAGTGCTCGCTTTCTCGGGACTGGCTTCTGAGCTCCCAGGAGACATGGCCAGCAACGCAGGGAGCTAGAAGTCCTCAAAGAGGGAATCTGGGGTCCTGCTGCTTCCCACTCGTGATCTGGGTAAGCTCCTTCAAGGAGACCTCTCATTCCCTTTCCATAAGATAGGTGACCATGTAAAGTTGGAATTAGGTCGTTCCCATTGTGTGGATGAAGACACTGAGTCCCACAGGAGTTTAGAGCAGAGTAGACCTGAGCCAGAGCTGAACGCCAGCTCCACCCCAGCCCACTGCCTGGTGTCTGTGGGGAGAGGTCAGGATTCCAGCCTCTCCTGCCCTCAGCTGCTGGCCTGGGGGTGTCTGCCTCTCTAAGCAGTAGAGTGAAGCCCACTTGCCCATTTTGGGACTGAGCTGCTGCCTCGGCCTCCCTGGCAGCTCCTCAGAGTCAGTCTCAGCCTTCAGTTTATTACAGTTTGCAGTCCCAGAGGAAGGAAGGTGGCTGTGACACTCCTGTTTGGTCTGGACCCAGCCACAGGCCATCTCCAGCCCATAGAGTCCAGGTCAGGCCCCTGTCTCTGGCCTCTGGAGCGCAGGTCCGTGAGGACAGGCACAGCTCTCCCTGCCAGGAGAGCCCCAGCTGGAGCCGAACCCAGCCAGCAGGAGGCCAGGGAGCTTCTCCTGGGACTTCTTTTGGGGACGGTGGAGACAGAGATCTTGTAGGCATCTCTCTCTTTGCCTTCACCTCAGTATGCACGTGGCTGGATATCTCCTGACATTCATGCGTTGTCCTGAGCACGCCCCTCCCCTCCCTGCATTGAGCGATGGCCCATTTGATTAACCTCCTCTCCCATTCTGCTCTGTCTTTATTATGCTCTGAAACTGTGCCTTTTGCTAAACCTCCCAGTTTGGGTTTTTGTAAAAGGAAAGGGTGTGTTTGAAACACGGCAGCCACAGAAAAATTCTTTTTGCACAATCAGCCAGACCCTTGCTGCTTTCCCTGATGTCCCCAGGTTGGGCTTTCATTGTCCCCTGCACAGAGGCCTCACTCTCTCCAAGATCCTATCTCTTTGGTCATGGCAGCACCAATGGGTCAACCCTCCCCACCAACCCCCACTGCCCGCCCCGCTGGCCCGGTGGTTCAGCTGGAGAAGGCACGCCTCCTATGGTCCCTCTGCCCTGTGCTGTGCAGGGGCATTGCACTTGAACTTCAGGGGAAACCTGGGAAAAGATGATAGTCACGTGCTGCTTCACAATGGGGAAATGTTCTGAGAGATGCATTCCGCGATTTCATTGTTATGTGGGCATCATAGAGTGTCCTTACGTAAACCCAGATGGTATAGTCCTCCATATGCCTCGGCTGTGGTGTAGCCTGTTGTTTCTAGGCTGCAAACCTATGCAGCATGTGACTGTACTGTACTGAATATTGTAGGCAATTGTAGCACAATGCTAAATATTTGTGTATCTAAACATCTGAACAGAGAAAAGCTACAGTAAGTATACAGCATAAAATATTAAAAATAGGGCTGGGCACAGTGGCCCATGCCTGTAATTCCAGCATTTTGGGAGGCCGAGGTAGGTAGATCACTTGAGGCCCCGAGTTCAAGACCAGCCTGGCCAACATGGTGAAACCCCATCTCTACTAAAAATACAAAATTAGCCAAGTGTGGTGGCGCACAGCTGTAGTCCCAGCTACTCAGGAGGCTGAGGCACGAGAATCACTTGAACCTAGGAGGTGGAGGTTGCAGTGAGCTGAGATTGCGCCACTGCACTCCAGCCCGGGTGACAGAGCAAGACTCTGTCTCTAAATAAATAAATCAATAAATAAAATGTTATTTATTTGTAGGGGACTGGAAGCTGCTCTGGGTGAATCAGTGAGTGAATGGTGTGTTTATGAAGTCTACAGTAGTGTACAGGAATTCCAGTACACTTTGTAGACTTTATAAACACTAAACAGGCTACACTAAATTTATTTAAAAATGTTCTCCTCAATAATAAATTAACCTTAGCTTACAACTTTTTTACATTATAATCTTTAAAAAATTTTTTTAACTTGGACTCTTTTGTAATAACACTTAGCCCAAAACACCAACGTATTGTATAGCTGTACAAAAACATTTTTCTTTGAATTTTTATAAGCTTTTTTCTATTTTTAAAATTCTTATTTTTTCTTTTACTTTTTAAACTTTTTTGTTAACTAAGACACACACACTAGCCGAGGCCTGTGCAGCCTCAGGATCATCAGTATGATTGTCTTCCACCTCCTCATCTTGTCCCACCGGAAGGTCTTCGGGGCGGTGACATACGTGGAGCTGGCATCTCCTGTGATAACAGTGCCACCTTCTGGATGCCTGAGGCTAGTTTACAGATAACTTTTTTTTTTTTTTTTTGTAAGTAGGACAAGTATACTCTAATATCATGATTAAAAGGCCAGGTGTGGTGGCTCACGCCTGTAATCCCAGCACTTTGGGAGGCTGAGGTGGGCGGGTCACCTGAGATCAGGAGTTCAAGACCAGCCTGGCCAACATAGTGAAACCCCGTCTCTACTAAAAATACAAAAATTAGCCAGGCATGGTGGTGGGCGCCTGTAATCCCAGCTATTTGGGAGGCTGAGGCAGGAGAATCGCTTGAACCCTGGAAGCGGAGGTTGCAGTGAGCTGAGATTGTGCCATTGCATTCCAGCCTGGACAACAGAGCAGGACTCTGTGTCAAAAAATAAATATACAAATAAAAAAATTTTTTTAAAGTGATTAAAAGTACAATATAGTAAATACATAACCAGTAATAAAGTTGTTTAGTCTCATTATCAAGTAAGATGCTACCGTGCATAATCGTGCGTGCCATCATTTTATACAGCTTGTAGTTCCGTGGATTATTTCCCGCCAGCGTCACCACAGACACGTGAGGAATGCACGGCGCTGCCCTGTTACCACAGCTAGCACATCACTAGGCGAGAGGAATTTTTCCACTCCATTATAGTCAGGGCCACCGTTGTGTATGTGGTCCCTTGTTGACCAAAACAACGTTCTGTGGCGCATGAATGTATTTACACCTCCATTTGACGTAGAGCTGGAGAGGTTAGCCAACTCCCTAAGGTCCCAGCGCCTAGTTATGTGGCAGAATTGAGGTTCGAACATGCTGTCAGCTTCCAGAACCCCAGTGTGTCCTTTTCAGTCGCCTGTGAGAGAGAGAGAAAAAAATGTGGGTAGGGAGTGGTAAGATTGAGACACTCTGGAGGCACAGGTGGCGCTCAGCAGGAGGAGGCCATTCTTCCGCACATAACACTGTTAAACTTTTCAGAATCACTGTTTCTCTCCCATTGTATCTTGCCCTTCTGGGCTCACATGCATTTCACAGAGCGCTGGTGACCAGAGACGGGGTCTTGGAATGCCCAATCCTCCAGTGCGAGCCCCTTTAGTCCTGCGGGCTCCTGCCAGGACCCATTTTCTCCCAGCTCTTTTCCTCCTTCCTGCATGGTTTGGCCTGTCCTTGCCAGCTCCACCTGGGGTAGGGCTGTCCCAGCCCAGTAACAAGTCCCTGTCTCCCAAGCCGGTACCTGCAATTCCGCTCCTCCCTCCTGCGTTGGCCGTTCTGTGTGTGTGACTCACCTCCTCTTCTGTTTAAAGCTGCCTACTTCATTCATCATAGACAGCAGTTTATCTTTCCAGGTGAGTCCTTTGCATGGTTCCATTAACTGCCCTTTGCTGTGACCCCTTCTGTCCTGCCCACCTGGGCACCATCTCCCTGGGTACCTTTGAAGGTACTTGAGTCTCCCTCCACCTGTTCTGAGAGCTGACTGCCCATAGAGGATGGGAAGGGGGCAGGGCAAGTGCCCTGGCGGTAGGCCTCTTATGTGAGAAGTTCTTGCTGGGAGGGACCCTGGAATCCATCCCGTCCAGCCTCTTGAAACAGAGACTGCAGGCGACCTTTTCAAGGTCACACTGCTAGGAGATGGCAGAAGCAGGACTAGAATCTGGGTTTATAGAATGGGGAGAGGACTTTTTGCTAATGCCTTATGAGCATCTGTCACTGTATCCTCCCTTGCGCGATGATGGGAGGATATCTTACGCACAGTCTTAGAGAAGTAGAAACGCATTTGGGAAGGTCTGCGGGCGTCTCTTAGTGGGCTTCACCTTTCTTTGCCTTACCACACAGTGCCATCTGCTGGCCATTGCTGGAAATGCCTCATTGCAGAAAGTTTAAAGGAAAACACTTTCAATAAGTCAGTGCATTGAGTCCCTTCTGCAAAAATTGTTTTCTACACTTACTGTGTACCAACCTTTTCGTTCCTGCCCCTGAAGTGTTTGAGATCAGTGCTTTGTACTGTAACCGAAGGTGATGAACATAATGGTGTTTAAAACAAAGACGGTAGCTGTTTTTTTTCTTGGGTTGAACAGGACTGTCTTGAAGTCATAGTATTTTGGTTACGCCAGGCTTTTCTGTTCCCTAAGCCAGCTCCATTAGGGGGCTGACTTGGAGCATCTGTGAGTCCTTAGAGGACCGTCCATATAGCATTGCTCAGGTGTGTGCAGGGCAGCGGTCAGGGCCCTGAGAACCCGCCTCCCGGAGGCTCGCTCTGAACAGCTGAGCAGCCTCTGCAGTTTCACATCCGTTTTTTGTTGTGGTTCCCCTGGTTACTAGCTCTAGGATGCACACAGGGGACTACCCCAAAACGTTGGGAAGACATGGCTCTTCTCCCAGAAGGGTCCATTTTCCCCCGAAGATATGTCACAGGCAGGGCAAGGAAATACATTTTTGTTAAAGCAAATGTGGACACGTTTTGGAGCAGAATGCATGATACACTCTTAACTTTTAAGGAAAAGCATGAGGATTCAGAGAGGCATTTTGCCTTCCCACTTGGAGTTTGGGGAGAAACCACACCCCAACTCTTACTACTTCCCTCATGCTTTAGGCGTGTGTTTGCCTTCTGTGGAACATTTGAGCAGTGTGGGATGGGTGGAAATGCCAGGCCCCTGCTGCTAGTCTGCAGACACACTGTCCAGGGGAGGCCTTACCAGTAGAAGCTTCTAAGGTTCTGATCCCCCAGAAATTGTGCACAAGATGTTGGGCACATGTGTGCATTTCCCTGATAAGAAGGCCCACGGCCTCTATCCGATTCTCCAAGTCTGTGAGGTCCCAGAGATGTTGACAGCCTGTGGTTCAGATGACCTTCAAAGGCAGAAGAAAGCCCTAGAAGAAGGTCGAGGGAGGTCTTTTGGCCGAGCTGGGGGAGTCTTTGTCCACACAGGCGGGAGAGAGGCCTTTGATAGCTTCAGCCACTGCCACTTCCTGTCTCTCTTTTTGCAGAAAAGAGCGGGGAGTGAGCCGCCCATGGCGACCCTGGGGCCACCAATCTCCCTGTAGCACTTTGGTTCCATGCTGGAGAAACCTTTGGTTCTGGTCTCCCTGGATGTGGGACTTTTAGCGCCAAAACTGGGAACACCCCAGGCTCAGGGGTCAGCCCCAGCTGCCCACTCTTGGGCCCCTGATATGTAGTGTTTCTTCCTCTCCCCTGAGAGCTGCTCCACCAGTGACCCATACCTGAAGCTGAGGGGTCGGGGCCTCTGTGCTGGAAATCCCCAGCAGCTGTACCAGGCACCAGGTGTCGATAATGAGCCACCTGCACGTCCTGCCACCGGCCTTGCTGGCCAAAGTGAGGGAATCTCATTACTTTCAAGGGTTGTTGCAAGCAGCCCCTGCTTCCAAACAGCAGCTTTAGCCAGCCTGTCCAGTAAATGAGAGCCCAGTTTGCTTTTACCACTTGCTTGTAGGGGGCAGTTTGGCCACAGGGATGTGGTGGTAATGAGAAGTCTCACCCTCCCCACCTGCCCAGAGCCCCTGCCCAGAGCCCCTTCCCGAGACAGAGCTCTGTATGCAGAAGCAGGTGCTGTGGAGGCTGTGTCCTTGCAAAATTTATGGAAAGGCCCGGGCTGGTCCTTGTGGAAGTGCCTGGGGAACATGTGGCAGTCCACTCAGGGGAAAATCAACCTCTCTGGGGGTGCTGGGTTGCAAGCACGGTGTCTCTGGGGAGGGGAAAGCGATCTCATGCTTTGTGTTTGGTTTTTGTTTCCTCCAGACATTTCGGCCTTTGCACAGGCAGCCCCGCTCCCTGAAGCTGCCGACGGTACCCGGTAGGCATCCCTAGGTGGTGACCCCTTCCCTTCTTTGGGGAATTATTAAGGCTGGATCCACATCCCTGGCCACCTCCCACTCCACCTTTCCATCTCCAGCCAGCCAGATGCAGAACTCCCTGGGCTCATTCGCCCTCTGGGCAAGTGAACTCCACAGAGGGTTTTATTTGCCTCCTATCAGTGCGATCAACATTGGGTGGGGCCGCATGTGAAACTGGAGCAGTCTTGGGACCCGGGAGGGGTGGATAGAGGGTACTTGGAGTTAGAGAAGCCTAAGAATAGCTCCTGTGCAGAGAGCCCATTCTCTACCAGGTCATGCTGAGCACGACTCACATTCCCGCATCTCACCCTCAGTGCGGTGGTAGGTATCAAAGTAGGTGTCATTCTTAACATACAGCCAGCCCAGAGAGGTTAAGAAATTACCTAAGGTCACACAGCTAGGAAGTGATAGAGCTGGTGTTCCAAGTCAAGGCCGTCAGATTCCGAGTCCTGTGGGTGTGCTCTGAGACCCTGTGTAGCAGTGTCACATCTGGAAAGGGGCTTTGGGGATCAGTGCCCACCTCTCAGCCCCCACCACCCTCAAGTTAGCCTAGGGAAGGCTGAGGCTGCACAAGGGGCAGGCCTGGCCCTCAGCCTCCTGCCTGTCGCCGTGGTATCCACATGGCCTTTCCCTTAGCCAGGTGTGAGTCAGAGTAAGTACCTTTGTCTCAGATCTCTCCCGGGAGTCCCCGCCAGCTGACAGCAGAGCAGCCTCCCTGAAGGTCTCCTTGACAAACCATGTTTTACTCTTAGGCTCGATGACCAGCCGAAAGCAAATGTGTTGGAGGCTCACGAAGCGGAGGTGAGGGTGACACACACGCGTCCACAGATGGCCCCTCCCTCTTTTCTCCCTTCCCCATCTGAGAATGTGCAGGGGGCTTGAGGGTGAGTGGGTGCTGGACTTTGGCAAGGGCTGTCCCAGGTACCCGTTGCAGAGGTGCATGGCAGGGAAGAACGATGAGGAATGTAATGGAGCAAGCTTGTCCAAGCTCTGTCTTCCCCACACTCCCCAGGTGATTGTAGCCAGGGTCAAGAACCACTACCTTGACCCTTGGACAAAAGTGTCAGCCGAGGCTGGATCCCTCCATTGCATTATGGCTTGGAGAATGTTAACAGACTGATTTACTCCTGCCCAGGGGAGAGTCAGAAACTCTGTGTTTAAACGAGAGTTCCAGAAGGTGGATGCAGTGAAATTCTTCTATGCCAGGGATGCTCTTGCTCTTCCCTAGACAATTAGATGTTGCTCACAGGTAGGTATTGGAGTATTAGCATGACGGAGGGCCTCAGGTCACTGGGGCCAGCCGCCACATATTGTGGATGAGGACGTTGAGGTCCAGTGGTGCTAAGTGAGCTGCACAGCAGGCCAGTGCAGAGCTGCAACTACAACCTGGGTCCCCTGGCGGGATGCCTCTCTCTCCTGTTACCTGGTTAGGGCTCCAGGAGAAGGAGGAGACATCGCAGAGCCCAGATCTGCTGTCCATCCCTGTTCCTGCCTGCTCTCCTTTCAGGCTGAGGAGCCAGAGGCTGGCAAGTCAGAGGCAGAAGACGACGAGGACGAGGTGGACGACTTGCCCAGCTCTCGCCGGCCCTGGCGGGGCCCCATCTCTCGCAAGGCCAGCCAGACCAGCGTGTACCTGCAGGAGTGGGACATCCCCTTCGAGCAGGTAGAGCTGGGCGAGCCCATCGGGCAGGGCCGCTGGGGCCGGGTGCACCGCGGCCGCTGGCATGGCGAGGTGGCCATTCGCCTGCTGGAGATGGATGGCCACAACCAGGACCACCTGAAGCTCTTCAAGAAAGAGGTGATGAACTACCGGCAGACGCGGCATGAGAATGTGGTGCTCTTCATGGGGGCCTGCATGAACCCGCCCCACCTGGCCATTATCACCAGGTAACCAAGCCCTAGGACCTCTTGCTGGATGGCCAGCTCAGCCTCCCACTTCCCAGGGAGCCCTGTTTGTGTGGATGCCCTAGAGGGTGTGGAAGTTCTAATAGAGGCATAAAGGAGAAAACCAAAAATGGGGTATAACTTCCTACTCACATAACCCCATTGACACTAAAAAATAAATAAATATGGGCTGGCGCAGTGGCCCATGTCTGTAATCCCAACACTTTGGGAGGCCAAGGTGGAAGGATTGCTTGAGCCCAGGAGCTTGAGACCAGCCTGGGCAACATAGTGAGTGAGACGCTGTCTCTACAAAAAAATACAAAAAAATTAGCTAGGTCTGGTGGCAGGTGCCTGTGCCTGTGGTCTCAGCTACTTGGGAGGCTGAGGCAGGAGGATCGCTTGAGCCCAGGAGGTGAAGGCTGCAGTGAGCCAAGATCATGCCACTGCACTACAGCCTGGGTGACAGAGTGAGACCTTTCTAAGTTTAGAGAAAATCAAATGTCCATAAAAGGTACGGAGTGAAAGCCAGTCTTCTCGCACTGCAAGTGAGCGCTTCTCCCCAAAGTCAGAGACACTATAAACAGTTAACATTCCTTCTGTTAAAGTGAAGACATTTGCCTATACTCACGTTTTTAAACTGTTTATTCCTTTTTGTAAAAATACAAAAGAGAGATCATGCTGGCTCACACCTTGCCTCCTGCACTCGATTGTGGGTCTGAGGTCTACTCTCTTCTAACACCTGCACAATATCCCCGTCACGTAGGCTGAACCCAGTGGTGTGCTGGTAAATGTGTAACAACCAGTTTTGAGGCAGTATGGAGGGAAGCCCTAATTTATAACATCCATCACTTCCTGTGGTGTAAATACTCTCACCATGGTCAATTTCAGACTACCAGTGTTAACTCCCTGGAGTGGAGTAGAGTTGGGAAGAGTTGTATAATCATGAGCTGATCGCTGGTGGTCCCGTAATTTATTTACAGAACAAGACTCCATCTCAAAAAAAAAAGTTAGTTAATGAAAAACAAAACAGGTAATTAATTAATGATAAACTAGACAGGGTCTTGCTCTGTCACCCAGGCTGGAGTGCAGTGGCGTGGTCTTGGCTCACTGCAACCTCTGCCTCCCAGGCTCAAGCAATTTTCGTGCCTCAGCCCCCCCAAGTAGCTGGGATTACAGGCGTGCGCCACCACACCTTGCTAATTTTTATATTTTCAGTAAAGATGAGGTTTCACCATGTTGGCCAGGCTGGTCTCAAACTCCTGACCTGAGGTGATCCGCCCACCTCAGCCTCCAAAAGCGCTGAGATTACAGGCGTGAGCCACTGTGGCCTGCCTGAAACAGGAAAACATTCATTAACAAAAAAAATCTTACTTTGTTTAGAATATGCTGAAGAAAAGTGGGACACAGATAAGGAAATCACCAACCAATATTCTCTACCCCTCGCCCGGTTTTCAAACGCTCTGAGACTCCAAGAATATTTTCCTAAAAACATAGTCCCTTCCTAAGATAGCTCCCTTGGACCCACATTCTCTCTGGGTCCCTCCTCACCCGGGGTTTTAGGGGTTGTTGCAGGTGGAGACCCCAGAACTCAGGGTCCTTTTCCAGTAGTCACTCTGATGCCCCTAACATCTACCCCACCCCCTTTCCCTCGTTGCACACTCCTTTATTGTAATAAAAACCCTGTGATCAAGAAAAAACGAAAACTGTAATGAGACTCTTGACAGTGAGCCCCAGAGCCTTGATGTTGCCTATTGACGGCCTTAAATTAGCCGAGTTCTTCCCCATCAAGGTGGTCCTGCCTTGAACCCATCAAGCATGGCTACTCTGAGTTCCTGAGAGCTTTGACGCACTGTTTCCTGTTGTAGGATGAGCAGGCACTGGCTCTCAGGGAATGGGGGTTTGTGTGTGTGTGTACGTGCGTGGTGTCATGTGTTTCTGCACGTTCAGGCCAGGCCCCAGCAGGAATGGGCTGGGTTAAAGAAGATTTGGCTCACAGTCGAGGGGCTGGAGAGAGTCCTTGCAGGCAGACGGGCACAGTTCTTCCCATGGGCTCCACCAGGGATAGGGTCAGGCTGCACCAGCCCCAGACTCATGCTTGACCCCCACCACCCTCGACAGCTTCTGCAAGGGGCGGACGTTGCACTCCTTTGTGAGGGACCCCAAGACGTCTCTGGACATCAACAAGACGAGGCAAATCGCTCAGGAGATCATCAAGGTGGGGGGGTGCCCAGCTGCTGGGGGTGGGTTTCTGGCCGGTTCCAGGGCTCTCGGCTGTTCCTCTCTCCCTGTTACTCCCTGTTAGGGTGGTTTGGGCAGCTTTGCCTCTCCCTCTAGCTCAGGCTCCTCAAGGGTGGGACCCCATCTCTTCCTCCCTGTCTCTGTCTCATTCATTCAGAGCTGGGAGCTGACTGTCCACATGATTAGACTTGATGGAATTGACTTGGTTGGGAAGGAACTTGGCAGGCTTTAGAGGCCAGTTTCAATCCTGGTCACGCCCTTTGTGTAACCTTGGGTAGGTTTAGCCTCTCTAAGCCTCAGTTTTCTCCCCTGTAAAATGGGGATCTTCGTATATCCTCCCTCTGTGGATTGGTGTGAGGTTAAAAATGCAATAGTCCATGCTGTGGGGTACACAGGAGCCCTGGGTCTGGTGTTTGAAGACAGCTTGACCTTGGATGAGATCATGCCTGTGTCAGGTCACGCACATTCCACGCACCTGACTCATCAGTGTTCAGTTCAAATAGAGCATTGGTTAGAAATCACCCACTGCCACCTTTTCACTTGATAGACGAGGAAACCAGTCTTCAGAGAAGTTGAGCACTATGTCCAAGGCCACAGAGTGAGTGAGAATCTGAGCTGAGATGGAGTTCAAACTCCAGATTTCTTAGTCCAGGGCTCCTTCTACTACAGCTCAGATATTAGGAGCACTCAAAGTTGGGGACCCCACTGTGGGAATGCGTCTCTGTTCCCCCCCCTTGAGCCCTTGCCCTGCCTGAGAGCACAGACCAGCTGTGCATATCCTGACAGAAAACCCCAGCTCATTTAGGCCCTTGATGACTGAATACTAATAATCTCACTGTCCCTGACCCCCCGGCTCCCTGCCCATCACCCTGTTCACACCTCCTACCTTAGCCAAGGTTAGAAGCATAGTAACATTAAAAGCATAGTAACATTAAAAGAGCATAGACCGGTCTGGGATCAGATCTCAGCTCTGCTCCTTCACTGCTGTGTGGCTTGGGGCAAGTGACTTTCCCTCTCTGAACCTCGATTTCTTCTTCTGTAAAATGGGGACAATATACTGCATGGAATTGTGAAGATCAAACGTGGGGATTTAGGTAAAGCATCCAGCCCAGGGTGGCACCTCTGTCATCGTCGCACGTCTTCACTCCTCTTGCTGTGTCCTCCAGGGCATGGGATATCTTCATGCCAAGGGTATCGTACACAAAGATCTCAAATCTAAGAACGTCTTCTATGACAACGGCAAAGTGGTCATCACAGACTTCGGGCTGTTTGGGATCTCAGGCGTGGTCCGAGAGGGACGGTGAGTTGGGCTTGAGTGTCTGGGTGGGATGTGGGTGCTGGATGGGGAAGGAGCGGGGCTAAGGTCTGGGCACTTTCACTGTTTGTTGCTGAGCTGCAGCCCTCCCTGCAGGGAAGCCCAGGTCGCTTTGGTCCTGCCCTTGTAGTTCTGGTTCAGAATCAGATTTGGGTCGCGTTTGGATTCTCAGGCTGACTTCCACGGAAACCAGGTCCCCACACTCACATTTGCCCTGGCTGTTCACCCACTTGGCCAAGGAACCAGGATTCATTTCCCCACGATGAGGAAGAGTGTCAAATTTCATTTCCCCAAATCTTGAAGGGATTGGCATAGGAAGAAAGGCCCCTCCCCCTCGCATCTGGGGGAACCCCAAAAGGGAGCATGGCAGCGAGGCTGCAAGGCCAGCCCCAGGCAAGTTTGAGATCCATGGGCAGATCAGGGTTCCTGGTTAGAGAGGCGCCTCATTCTCTAGCAGAGGGAACTGGGCACCTTCACCAGCAGCTCCCTGTCAATATTTATCCATGCTTGCCCTGCTTTTCTAGAAACACCCGGTCATGACTCCTTTGTAGAATTCCTCAAAAGCACCGGTGCCTTTCCCAAGTGCAGGATCAGCGTTCTGGGTCTGGGTGTGTTTTCTAAGCTGTGTGTGGGTGTTCTGCCAGCCCTGGGGCAGACCTGTGCCAGGCACGCCTCTTTGCTGCCTGCTGAAAGGCCTGTGTCCTTGTCCCGGCTTCCTGGTCTCCAGGCGTGAGAACCAGCTAAAGCTGTCCCACGACTGGCTGTGCTATCTGGCCCCTGAGATTGTACGCGAGATGACCCCTGGGAAGGACGAGGATCAGCTGCCATTCTCCAAAGCTGCTGATGTCTATGCATTTGGGTGAGTAGGCCCCTGGTGCCCTGAGGCTAAGTGTGGCCAAAACAGAGGGCCCTGGTGGCCACTGGGGGCAGAGGGAGGCATGCTTCTAGGTGTTGAAACCCAGGCTCTGGAGTAAAAAATCAACCTTGAGTCCTGGCTCTGCCACTTGTTGAGTGTGTGGTCTTGAGTCCTGGCTCTGCTGCTTGTTGAGTGCGTGACTATATCCTTGACCTTCTGGAATAGCTCCTCCCAACAAGGTCATTTCATGAGGACTAAATCAGGTAATTGTGGGCAGTGCTTAACACTGGCTGTCAGCCCCACCCAGCTGATCTGGGAGGATGCTCACCAGAGCTGACCGAGAACTGCCCCTCCCAGTCTAGGGGAGCTGGATGTCCTGCCGGCTCTGCTACCCCGCAAAGACCTGGGTGCTGACCAGTAGCAATATAACGTGAGCCCGGTATAGAAAATAAAGTTTTCTAATAGCCACATTAAAAAAGAAATGGGTAAAATCAGTTTCCCCTGTTTATGTTTTATATATTATAAAATGATGTATTTTATTTAACTCAATATATCCAAAATATTATTTCAACATGTAATCAATATACAAATTAATAAGATATTTTATATTCTTTTTTCTTACTAAGTCTTTAAAATCTGGCATGTTTTCTGCCTAGAGCACCCCTCCATTCAACTGTGCTCATTTCAGTCACTCGGTAGCCCCCCTGTGGCAAGAGGCTCCCACATTGGACAGTGTGGGCCTGATGAAAGTCCCATCCCAAGTCAAGAAAGCCAAGGGGACGTAGAGAGGCCAAGGAGGGCTCACCAGCCTGGTCACCTGTGCTCTCCTGGGTATCCTTCCCAGTGGGGTGGCCTTGGCGCCGTCCTTCCTCCCTGACCTTTAACTGTATCCTTTCCTGAGTACCCATGTGTGCCAGGTGCTGGGCTTGGCACTTTAGTACTCCTCAAACAACCCTGTGACAAGAGACATTAGCCCCACTGAGGTGACGCAGTTTTACTGGGATCTTGCAGCTAGAAGGTGGCGGAGCTGGATTTGTCCTGAGGTCAGAATGACCACCAGTGCTCCGGTCAAACCTGCACTGTCTCAGACTTCCTACCCCACGACGGCACAGGGCCCAGGTCCTCTAGGGTTGGGAGGAGCCTCCAGGAGCCCATCGTAGCATCCCCTGAAGCCAAGTGGGTGAGGAAGGCTGGAGAAGGGTCCTGATCCTCTGGCCGAGCTATGGCTCGAGGGCCCCTGGGTGTGAGCTGGGCAGAGCGGCCCAGGAGCTCACAGACATGGCTGGGTCTCTGCAGGACTGTTTGGTATGAGCTGCAAGCAAGAGACTGGCCCTTGAAGAACCAGGCTGCGGAGGCATCCATCTGGCAGATTGGAAGCGGGGAAGGAATGAAGCGTGTCCTGACTTCTGTCACCCTGGGGAAGGAAGTCAGTGTAAGTAGCACCTGCCCTGGGTGGGGCAGTAGGGCTGGAGGTGGGGTGGGGCACGTGGCACAGCCGCCCTTCACTCACCCACCTGAGAAATGGGATGGGTGAGGAGCTCTGCCACCTGCAGCTGTCTAGCTAGAGATGAAAATGATATGCATTGCCCGGGAATGGGGAAGGAACATGGAGGCATAAATAAGAAAATATCCATCCTCACCCCACTGCTCACCTTTTTTCATTCCTTTCAGTCTTTTTCTTTTTTTCTTAAAGATAATGGTTTTCACTGATTTATGAGATGAAAAGAAAGTAAAGCCCCATGTTATTTACATGAAAGAAGATAATTTTTTTTAAAAATCACTGCTCAAAATACAAATAGTCGTGTTATGCTGTAGTATTAAATCTTTCCCCATAATGTTTTTCTTGACTATTAAGAACAAATCAAAGTTTCCACAGCAAACTTGTCTTCAAAAAACCAAGTCTTAATTATAGTGGCTGACTTCTCGTTTCTGCATGGTTTCTCCTTAATGGTTTCTCTGTGTTTGTAAGTTTTGTCAGGCTAAATAAGAGAGAGAGGCTCTCAAAAGATGTTTATTTGGAAATAGAGCGTTGCACTGGGAGTATGCATGCCATGGTGAAAGGCTTGCTAATTCAGGGAGGTAAAGGAAAAAATGAAGAGGATTAGGCAATTATTTTGAAATATTTAATAGTTTTCCCTGGCTACAAAGATCAGTAACAAGAGTGATGTCAGTCCAAGGTTAGACAGGTTGTTTGGGGCAGATGTCCTTGTAGGAGTATTTTTGTATAAGGTTGACATAGCCTTCGTACAAGGTTGCAGTTTTTGCAGTCTTTAGTGGTAGTTTTTGTTATCAGACATACAAGCCCAAGAAGCCTCTCTTCACGGCTTTCCCAGGCCAGATTTGTCAGAGTTCTCTTCACATTAGCGACTCTCTTTTGATTCTGACAGCTTCCAGTTTCCTTTATCACAGCACAGTGATACATAGAGAAATTCCAGGGCTCGGTGTTTTCAGTGCCATCAGTGACAGCCATGTGTCCATGAATCAGATAGGATTGGGACAAAACAGCCTTGATGTTAATAAGCAAATCCAGTCAGTATTTGGGCAGCATAACAATTGAAGTCTTCAGAGGGACCACCCAGCACTTGTCCAGGCTAAAATACAAACAGGCTGTGAGCTTCTTGTTAAGGTCATGAACATTGTTGGCAGGATCACCGTCTGCAGACTCTGTCTGCAAATTCGCAGTGATGAATTCGACCTCATCTTCCTCCAAGGTCTTAATAGATGGTAATGTTTTTCTCAATCGACTGGAGGCAGGCCGCTAGGGCGTCTTCAGAAGGCTCACTCAAGATGACATTATATTTGATCTACTTTATTCCACAGTAGTATATGTCATCTTGTTGAAGTGCAAAATATTTGTACGGGGATGCCCCTCCAAAGATGACACCAAAATGCTAGTTAACAACACTAGCAGCAGGCTCCTCTTTGGCCAGTTGATACCATTTCATCTGGAGTGCTGGGCAAGGACCATGGGTGATGAGCACCTCTCTGACACTCTCAGGCCCGTCCTTCTTGGCCTCCTTCTGGGCCAGGGCCAGTTAAACACCACCTTCACCTTGGTGCATCCTCGGGCGCCTTAGGAGCGTGTGGTGGTGATGCAGAATTTTTTGCTCCTTAGCTCAGCTAAAATCCAGGTTCTTGTCTCATGACCAGGAGAAATTAGGCATGCGGACACATTGAAAGGTGAGGAGAGCGGAATTCATTAAAAGAAAGCTCTCAGCAAAAAAGAGGGGGTCCTCCCAACAGGCTCCCATCTCACAGATTGAATATCAGGCCACCACACATGAGCTGCAGAGGCCAGGCTCCTCCCCTGCATAAGGCGCGAATTCCTGGTGGCTCCACCCTATTCCCCCGGTGCATGTGGGTCTCCAGTCCATTATGGGTGTACCCAGGCAAGACCCTGTGCAGGTTCCCTTATCTGCACAAAAACGTCTGGTGTAAACACTTGTGGGGCAGGACGGAGGTTCTCCAGGGACCTTTCTTTATCTGCCTCCTGCAACTGTCAGTGGGCTCAAGATGCAGGTTTTGGGCTCCTGGCTGTGGCTGCAGCCTCCTTGGCTGGGCTCTGGGGCAGCTCAGATGGTAGCTGAAGTAACCACTGCCTTCCAGTCTTTTTAAATTTTTTTTGAGGCAGTTTTGCTCTTGTCGCCCAGGCTGAAGTGCAGTGGTAAGATCTTGGCTCACTGCAACCTCTACTTCCCAGGTTTGAGTGATCTCCCGCCTCAGCCTCCAAGTAGCTGGGATTACAAGCGTACACCAAAATATCCAGCTAATTTTTGTATTTTTAGTAGAGACGGGGTTTCACCATGTTGGCCAGGCTGGTCCTAAACTCCTGGCCTCAAGGGATCCATCTGCCTCAGGCTCCCAAAGTGCTGGGATTACAGGCATGAGCCACCATGCCCAGCATAGTTTTCTAAAAAAATATTTAAGACATACATATCATAAAACCTAGCAGATTTTTCTGTTGTGACTTTTTCCACAGACATTTTATTATGCTCGTTACCACAAATCATGAACAAATCCTTATTGTTAAGAATGTCTGCCCTTATGTCCTGTGGCCGCACCATAATCTAACTACTTCTGTCACTGGACCTGGGGATTCTTTCCAGTTTTCTTTTTTTTTTTTTTTTTTTTTTTTTTTGAGACGGAGTCTCGCTCTGTCACCCAGGCTGGAGTGCAGTGGCGCAATCTTGGCTCACTGCAAGCTCCGCCTCCCGGGTTCACGCCATTCTCTGCCTCAGCCTCTCCGAGTAGCTGGGACTACAGGCGCCCGCCACCACGCCCGGCTAATTTTTTGTATTTTTAGTAGAGACGGGGTTTCACCGTGGTCTCGATCTCCTGACCTCGTGATCCTCCCGCCTCGGCCTCCCAAAGTGCTGGGATTACAAGCGTGAGCCACCGCGCCCGGCCTTCTTTCCAGTTTTCACCTCTCTTTACAATAGAGTTAGCAAGGACATCTTTGTATAAACCAGAGTATTATGTGTGTTTGTTGCATCTGAGAGAAAGGATATTCTTCGTTTTGCCCTCCTGGCAACAGTTTGTTTCCTTTCTGCATACTTAGCATCTTGGAGCAGAGAATGGTAAGTGCCGTCTTCAGGGAAGCAAAGGCTGGAGCAGAGCTGAGCAAAGGGCTGCAAGGGAGTCAGGGCTCAGCACTGGCTGCAAGTTGGAATCATCTGGGAGCTTTATAAAAGTGCCAGGGTTAAGGCCTCCCCCACAGAGGTACCAATTTAATTGGCCTGGGATGGGAATAAGATCACAGTTTTTTTATTTTTTATTTTTAAATAAAGCTCCTCAGATCATTCTAGAGCACAGCCAGAGTTCTGAACTAATTGGAAGGATTTCTTTTAGTGTGGGGTGATGCTTGTTTTGAGACCAGTTTGGGGTCAGGGCGTGGGGAGTGGGGACAGAGCAGATGCTCTGGCAGCAGCCTGTGGCTCACAGGAGTTCCCTGGCTTTTGTCCGGTCTTGCCTTCCCTTTTTAACACATTGCTGTTAGGGGTAGGGGAACATTGGTCAGCGCAATAAAATTATTTTCTGTCATGGACAAAAGCTGGGAGTGCCCTCTGAGTGGTGCCTTTCTCTGTCTCTCCAGCCACACTGCTGTATAGTTTACCACCGGGCACTGCTTTATGTGCTGAGGCAGCCAGTGAGTTATTAGTCATTATATCTAAGGGTCCATGCACATGGGAAGACATCAAAAGACCAGAGGGTTCTTAATGAAAACCAGCAGTCCCTCACCCTAGATCATTCTCCAAAGGCATCACCTGGGTCTATCAGCTTTTCACTCTGGCACTCTGTTCTTTCTGCTGCACCACTTTGATCAGCTCTCCCATTACTTATTGTTAAGGTTACCATGATTAAATCTTCCATGCTGTGCCTGTTGATGGAGGCTAAAAGTGAGAAGATGATGAACAGTGTATACACCACTATAGTAGACTGTAAGTGGTATTAGCCACTGGTCAGGTAATTCACTGGGATTACATTTTCTTCTTTGTGGGTCCATCTCTTCCACTTCATCAATTACTCAAAGGCTCACAATTTTATTGGCTTCACATTTGGACCATGGCTTTCTTGTGCAGTTTAGGTTTTTCCTGTAGTTTCTAATTGCCTTCATTTTTCCTTCTTGCCTTTTCTTATTGCTGAGAGAAGAAACAAACACCTTTCTCATATTCCTGAGGTCTTTCAGCTTCTGCATTCTGCTTCCTAAATGGAATTTGTTCCATTCTTTTCGGAGCCCACTGGTTTCTTGTCATTGGAATCAATGGCATGTTAGGCCTGCTGCACAGCTGTTACCCTTCTGTTTTCATTCACTCCTGGGTCAGTTGCACTGTTCCTTATGTCTCATACCTTGCCCTCTCTTTATTTGCACTCCAGCAAACAAACTGCGAGTGAAACCTGAAGAAACTGCCTCCCAGTGGAAGAATGGGAGATAATCTTTGAATCCTTGCACGCCTAAAAAAGTTATTATTTCGTCCTCATATCAGGAGTAGAATTCCAGGTTCATAATAATTTTCCCTGAGAACACAGGGATTTTGCCCTGCTGTCTATTAAGTGTCCAGTGCCTTGTTGAGAAGTCTGGTGTTGCTCTGATTCTCAGCCATTTGTGGATGCCTATCTTACTCTTTCTGGAAGCATCTAGGATTTTCTGTTTATCCCTGCTATAGTGAAATTTCATAAACATATCTCTGAGGGTAGAGTTTTTTGTGTGTGTGTGTTTGTTTGTTTTTTAACTGTTTTTAGTGAGGTCCCTTTATTGGACCTTTTCAGCTGAAGACAGCTGCTACCTTTGAAAGCTTCTGGTAAATTTTCTTTTATTATTTCTTTGATAATTTCCTGCCCAGTAGTCTGTTTACTTTTGTGGAAATCCCCATTAGACAGAATTTGGTTCCTCTTAGTGAGCCTACATTTCTCTTACCTTCTTTTGTATTTTCCATCCCTTTTTAGAATTGAGCCTACAGTCTGGGGAATTTCCTTGATTTTTATCTTCCAGCACTTTTAATGTTTCAGTTCAGACATTATATTTTCATTTCAAGCACTTTCTTATTTGTTGATTTCTTTTTTATTGCAGCCTGGTCTTGTTTTACGGATAGAGTAGCTGCTTTACACAAATGTACACACACACGTACACCCCATATCCTCCAGAGACAGTGTCTTGATCTGCTTATCTTTGATCTCTCTTTGGTTTTCCTGATACGGCAGGCAACCCCATGGGGTCCAGTTGTATTTAAGAGCAAAAGCCTGAGTTGCTGAATCTGTGTGGGTGTATGTGTTCTGCCTGGTCGTATGTGCAAGAAATAGGCCTTTCCTCACAGGCAGCTCTGAATCAGAAGGCTGCAGGGCTGTGCTGGTACACACGTGGATCCTGAGAGGAGGCAGCAAAATGCCACAGCGAGAAGGGCTTTGCTCTGGGGGCAGTCGGGACAGCTGTTCTGCTGACTCTTAGCTGCTGCCCCTATATCGAGTCTTCCTTGTCACTCCAGCCGCCGTTCTAGTAATGCTGAGGCTCCCTCCGCCGCCGCAGCCCTGCCTTGCGCATATTCCAAGCATCTTGCATTTCACCTGTGAACATTGTACCTTGCACTTTGCATCTTCAAAAAACCAACAGCCCCATTTCTCATCTCTTTCCCATTGCTGGCGTGTTCATCATGGTTACTCTTATTTTGGGGTGAGCGTGGATCTAAGAAGGAAGGAGATGAGGTAATCTCGTGCATTCCATGTTGAACCAGAAGCGTGAGTGGTTCTCTGAAACCCAGTTACTTCTCACCCCTTCACATCGGCAGGGTGTTCAGGGGGCCGCCAGCTAGAGGGCACTTGAGAACATCGAAGGGACCCTTTGTGGAGTGTCCCTACTGTGTGCCCCCTCCCTCCCAGCCAGCTCACACACCACTGATGGCAGCTCCATTTGCAGGAGATCCTGTCGGCCTGCTGGGCTTTCGACCTGCAGGAGAGACCCAGCTTCAGCCTGCTGATGGACATGCTGGAGAAACTTCCCAAGCTGAACCGGCGGCTCTCCCATCCTGGACACTTCTGGAAGTCAGCTGAGTAAGTGCCTCTTCCATGAGCCAGACTGCCAGCCAGGCCCTCGCAGCCTCACCTGGGGTCTTAGAGGGCACCTTCTGCTCTTTCTGCCCAAGACTTTGTTTTTGGGGGGTTTTTTTTTTTTTGGAGACAGAGTCTCGTTCTTGTCATCTGGGCTGGAGTGCAGTGGCACGATCTCAGCTCACTGCAACCTCCACCTCCTGGGTTCAAGCAATTCTCCTGCCTCAGCCTACCCAGTAGCTGGGACTATAGGCACCTGCCGCCACACTTGGCTAATTATTGTATTTTTAGTAGAGACGGGGTTTCATCATATTCGCCAGGCTGGTCTTGAACTCCTGACCTCAAGTGATCCTCCCGCCTCAGCCTCCCAAAGTGCTGGGATTACGGGCATGATTCACCACGCCTGGCCTCTGCCCAGGACTTTGATGTGAGGAATACACACAGTAGGTCACCCAGAGGTGACTAATCCCCTTGCCCAAGTGATACCAGGATTTCGTTTACCACGTTTATTTTGGAGACTCCCTTTGACAGGTGAGCACCTCCAGTTTGCAGCTCTGAAAAACTACATCATCACTGTTAGCAGACCAGCACTGATGCCAGGCCAGGCCAGGACTAGAAGGCTCTGCCGAGGGAGGGGCAAGATGGGGCCAGTTAGAAGTCAGAGTGACGTGGTATTATAAGCTTCACTGAAATAAGCAGAGCCAATATTGCTTACAGTGGCACCCACTGAAACACAAGAAGCCAGCCACCTCTTATGGGGACCACTGTCACTTGGGTTTAGGAGCTGTCTCCCTCCTGGTTTAATACACAGCCCTTTGCACCCCTTGGTGCGGGGGTGATGTCCACCAGGTCGCAGGCCACTGTCGTCTCTCCTGCATTCTATCTCGTTCCCGTTTTCCTTTGTCTTCTGGCTGCCTCTGCTAGAACACTCAGAAGAGACCTCTGCCCTGTCACGAATGCTCTGTGAGAACCTGGGAAGTTTTGTTCTGGGCCTCAGTTTCCACGGCATTAAAAAGTCTCTGGGCTAGGGGTTGGGCCAGGTCTAGGGCAGGTGAACTTGCTGTAAGGGGCCAGGTGAATATTGGAGGCATTGCAGGCCAAGAGGGCAACTCAAGTCCTCACTCTGGGGTTGATTTCGGCAGTGTGCGGAGCACCGTCTCTGTCACAGCATCTCAGCTCTGCCATCGCAACACAGGAGCAGCCATGGACAGCGTAAACCAGGGAGCTGGCTGCGTGCCAGTAAGACTTAACGCTGGAAATTGGGATTTCACATGTCATGAAATAGTCTTCTTGTGGTATTTTTGCCCCCAACCGTGTAGAAAGTAAATCGCTTCATCTCACCCAGGAGTCCAGCCTGTAGGTCAAGTGTGGCCTGTCACCTGTGTCTGTACAATCTGCAAACTAAGAATAGTTTTACCTTTCTGAAAAACTTTTCAAAAAGAATTCTTGTATACGTAGAGATGAGGTCTCACTATGTTGCCCAGGCTGGTTTCAAACTCCTGAGCTCAAGTGATGCTCTTGCCTCGGCCTCCCAAAGTGCTAGGATTATAGGCGTGAGCCACTGCGCCCAGCCAGTTATAAACTTTAAGGAAAAGGACACTTTCTAAAAGTGAAATCTCCCACACAGTCCCGCTATATAAAACCCATAAAGTGGAGCTGCTCTTGATGAGAGTGAGGGGAAGAGCCTGTCTGCCACCACTGCCAAGAAAGCCCCTGAGGCCCCCCGTCCCTGTGTATGTGTGTCACTGAGTGCCTGGAGAAGCTGCATCCCCAACTCCCATACCTGGCGCCGGTGTGGTGATGGCAGCATTCCTTATCCTAGGAAGGGTCAGGTAGTAAATATTTTGGGCTTGCAGGTGACACAGTCTCTGTTAAATGTTCTTTGTTACTGTTTTTTAACCCATTAAAGTAGTCAGAACCTTTCTTAGTGTGTGGCCAGATTTGGCTCGCACATCGTTTTCCAGGCTGTATCTTTTTTTTTTTTTTAAGGCAGAGTCTTGTTCTGTCACTCAGGCTGGAATGCAGTGGCACAATCTCAGCTCACTGCAACCTCCACCTCCTGGGTTCAAGCGATTCTCCTGCCTCAGCCTCCTGAGTAGCTGGGACTACAGTCACACGCTACCACACTCGGCTAATTTTTGTATTTTTAGTAGAGATGGGGTTTCACCATATTGGTCAGGCTGGTCTCGAACTCCTGACCTCAGGTGATCACTCACCTCAGCCTCCCAAAGTGCTGGGATTACAGGTGTGAGCCACCGCACCCAGCCTCCAGGCCGTGTCTTTTATTTTTTTTGTTTTTTCTGAGACAGAGTCTCGCTCTGTCACCCAGGCTGGAGTACAGTGGTGCAATCTCAACTCACTGCAACCTCCACCTCCCGGGTTCAAGCGATTCTCATGCCTCAGCCTCCCAAGTTGCGGGGATTATAGGTGCCTGCCACCACGCCTGGCTAATTTTTGTGTTTTTTTTGGTAGAGACGGGGTTTCATCATGTTGGCCAGGGTGGTCTCAAACTCCTGACCTCAAATGATCTGCCCGCCTTGGCCTCCCACAGTGCTGGGATTACAGGCATGAGCCACTGCGCCCGGCCTTCAGGCCCTGTCTTGATAAAGAACCAAAGTGGGCCTCCAGCTGCAGTTGAGGAGAGACTCAGCATGAGTTTCTCTCCTGCAGAAGTCACTAAAGAAATGCTTGGTGCTTCACTGATTCAGGCCAGTTAGAGGGATGGTCTGGAGGAATGACAGTGTGGGGTTAGGGAATACCACATCTCATGCAATACTGGGTTCAGTATTTTGCTCTTAGGATGGGTCGGAGTCCAGTACAAATGTGGGGTAATGGATCGTAGCCATACACGTGTGCATTTTAGGCAGCCATTGCTGCACACCTGCCGCACACCTGGGGAAACACAGATGGCCGAAGCCAGGGCTCCACCAGCAAGGAGGTTCCAGCGTCATAAAGATAAACAGACACACTGTAATGAAACCTGCACACATCAGGACTCTTTCTTGTCACCTTTGTATTCCTGGCTCCTAGTACAGTCCCAGGAACATTATAGTTGTGCACTAAATATTTGATGTGCATGAATGAATGTGGGCAAAGGGTGATACCATGCCAAGTGCTGTGATAAAGCCCAGGTGGGGGCCTCTGCATCCACCTGGGGGACGCGAGGAAGAGTCTCTAGAAGAAGGTCATCAGGGCTGGGCTTTGAGCCAGAACTATCCCAGCAGAGACCAGGAGCATGGGGCTCTTAGCAGTTCAAGGAGGGTGATGTGAGGTGGCGAGGCCAAACTCCAGTCAGACCTTGGGCAACTTGCTTAACAAGCTGGGCCCTGGTTTTCTCCGTGATGAAAGAAAAGGCTCCACTAGGTGGACACTGGCATTCAGAACATCATTCCAGATTCCCCAAAAACCATATAGTCCCACCTTCTTATTTCACAGGCAGGAAACTGAGTCACAGATGGGGCTGTTCCCTGCCCAGCCCCTTCGAGGAAAGCATGTGGACTTTCCTTTCCTGAATGAGTCTGTGTCAAAGCTTCTTGTTCACAGTGTTGACTTTCTATACGCTTACCTCCTAATTCTCACTTCCTCTTTCTTTCCCATTGATCTTGTCACTTTTTTATTTTCGGGGGGTGGTGGATGTGCTGTTCGGTCATCTCCCGCTTTCCCATCACCTGATTCCTCCACCTGTCCACACGCGCCTGACTCCATCACCTGCCGGGGCCGGACTGCGTTCTTCCCACGCCTGGCGGAATGGTCGCTGGGCACTCCCAGTCGCTGGAGGAGCCGCTACTATGGAAAAGGACGCTACGGCCACCCCGACTTTAAGAGCTCCTGTCCGGTTCTGGAGGAATAGTGTGTTCCTGTTACTTCCTTCGCTGGCTGCCTGTCTCTGGTTTTCCTGACGCAAACCCCGCTTCCTTTCTGTCGCTGCTTCCCAGCTTCTCCCATCTTTGTGTCATTTATTCTCGCAAACCAAAGTGAGGTTTCTGCAGCCGAAATGGCTACCAGCAAGGGTCACACAGGCTTGCATTTTTCGCTGGGTGAGAGAAGAGCCACAGCATGTGGCGGGGCCTTTGTCCACACCACGAGTGAACGGGTGGCTTGTCCCTGGGTCGGAGAAAATTCTGGTCATTGATTGGAGCCCCCAGGATCCCAGTCCCCCGGCCAGAGCTCAAGAGAAGAGAATCCAGTTGAGCAGAAATACTCCTGGAATTAGACTTTACTCGTCAAGGGCTAAGGAGCCTCTTTATAAACGTGCTGCAACCGTGCCCTATGGGAGCTTAGAGAGGGTTCTTTGTGCCCAGGCTTCCTTCTGAGCGTGCAGTGCAGCCAAGCCTGAGGGATGGAGTCCAGAATGACCCTTTCTCTCTGGAAGGGAAAGGGAGTCCCCTGCCCAGCTGCTCTGGCCAACCTCTAGCTCCCAACAGGCTCTGCATGGGGCTGTGATTCTGACGCTGTTCTTTGCTTTCTTCTCTCCCTCTGTAGGTTGTAGGCCTGGCTGCCTTGCATGCACCAGGGGCTTTCTTCCTCCTAATCAACAACTCAGCACCGTGACTTCTGCTAAAATGCAAAATGAGATGCGGGCACTAACCCAGGGGATGCCACCTCTGCTGCTCCAGTCGTCTCTCTCGAGGCTACTTCTTTTGCTTTGTTTTAAAAACTGGCCCTCTGCCCTCTCCACGTGGCCTGCATTTGCCCGAGTAACTGCTCTCAGAGGATCCCACTAACTGAGCTCCCTCCAAGGCGGTCTGGGCAGCTTCTAACCACCTTCCTGGACGTGACTGATTGCTCCCGTGTTCTTCTGAGGGCTGGTCTTGTTTTTGTTTGGGTGGCTCTATCTCACTGCTAACACCTTAGTGAGATGCCTTCCACCCTCCTGAGCACACCAGCCTCCCACTGGGTGTTTGCCTAGTGCGGGGCGGGCTGAGGTTGGGAGGGTGTTGGCTTGGCTTTTAACCTGTGGGGATTTTGTCCACCAAGGAGTGGAATGATTTCAGAGCTGCCCTGAGGCTGGCACCCTGGTCACAGAAACCCTCTGCGCTGGCTCCTGTCTCTCAGTCCCCTCTGTAGAGTTAGATCAGAAGACACAGAAAGTTCTGTGGCCATGAAAGATACCAGCTTGGAAGGGTTGTGTCTTCAGTGGCACCCTCAGAAAAGTTGTCTTAAAGCAAAGAGTTACCTGGCTCCAGACAATTTTTCTGATGAAAACAAAGTCTCTGCCCCGTCCCCACCCTGCCACCCTGGCAAAGTTACTTCCTTTACAGCTGCCCAGTGTGCCATAGACCAGACCCCAGGTCAGCATTTGTCAAGAGCATGGCTGCTGGGTCCCCTGCGGCAGTCACTGCACTGTTTACTAAATGCAGGTTTCTGTTCTCCCTCCCCAGCAAGACCTGCTGATCTGGTTCACCCAGATCTCTGGAACAGGGCTCTAGGAATCTGTATTTCAGCCTGCTTCCCAGGTGGCCCTGATGCACCCCAGTATTAGAGTTTATTGCTAAGAGGAACATGCCCTGTCACTCCTGGTATCCTGGGGGTCATGTTTCTCTTCTCTCTCAGTTCTACTTGGAGCAAGAGCTTTCCTGGGCTGCAAATGAGAAAACAATTCCGAGGACCCCACAGCAGTACTGAGCACGCTGGGAGCTTGGGACATGGAGACGAATGAGCCACTGTTGGTGCTCCAAGTACAACTACTTGGAGTGTAGCTGAGACCTTGGACGCAGTATGACCAGGGGCAGCTCTGCCAGGGCTGTTGGCCAATCAATCATTTTCATTTCTTGTTGGAGGCCAGGTCCTCTGCTGAGCTCATTTCCTAGCTAGTGTTACCCTAATTCTGATGAAGACCAACGGGGCTATAATTCTTGTTTTTGTTCCTCTTTGCAGCATTAACAGCAGCAAAGTTGTACCCCGGTTTGAAAGGTTTGGCTTGGGTGTCCTGGAGTCCAGTAATCCAAAGATGTAGCCAGCCGTGTGGTTTTTCGCTGCTGATCTCTTTCTTTTTAAAATGTGTTTCTGAAACATCCAAACAACCACCACGACAAAAAAACACTGCCTGCCCAGCGCTGCAAACCAGGAGCACGCGTCCTAGATTCAGACTGTTCGCCATAAACCCCACTCGGGAGATGGAGCTGCACCTGCTATTTCTTAAAATGACACCACCAACAACCAAACCTGTCATGACAGACAGCAAATGTTTACACGTATATTTCTCCTGAGTGAGCCTGATGTTTTACAGTAGGTAATAATAAAAACAGTCCATGCATAGATGCACTGGCACTGACGGCCAGGATGGCGGAAATGGCCGTGCCCTCTAGAGGACCTTGTAGGCGGTGAGGGACCCATGCTGGGCCAGAAGGAAGACAAACATGGTGATTGCAGCTGTTCTTGGGGTAGAGCGGGGAGCCCAGAAGGTCTGACCTGGCCTCTGCTTTTTGGCCCAAGACGCCATCAGGGGAATCTCTATCTAGGGCTCTCCCCTTGTCCTTTCAAAGGGATACTGCCCCTTCCTCATCTTGCAGAGGAAACCCTGGCTAGGAACTGAGCTAGTTTATGGAGTCTGGAGTTCCTGGAGAGCTTGGGTTCACCTTCTCACCCCTGTAATCCAGGCTGCTCCTGCCAGAAAAGTAGAAACAGAATCCAAAAAAGGTCTGGACTCACCCGGTGGTTCCCAGCCAGGGTTTCTGCTACAAGGTGAGGAAACATCCATGGCTTGTACAGATGTGAGTCTTTGATGAAGCCCCCAGGCAGGCACCAAGGTGATGGGACTCAGGGCCTTGGCTTTTAGATACATCCCAGTCCCTGACTGACATCTGACCGTGAGGGCTGGATGGGTGGGAACAAGGAGGATGGAGGAAGGAGGAGGAGTAGATGACAAAGGTACCTAAGCCGCCTTCCTAGCCACAGGGTGACCCTGGCACTGTAAAAACCCTTAGTCATGCCAGAAGGTTCTAGAACTGCCCACCTCTTCCATTTCAGTCCTGCTGAAACCCCTTAGCCCATTTCCGACTCCTGTGTCCGTGCTCTGAGCTCAGCTGGGCAGTGTGTGGCCTATCACCCCTTTCATTTAGACCTACCTGGCTGGCCCCCATCTGCACAGCCTTCCTTAGCACCATTAGGCCTTCTACTTGTGTCCATTTGAAGCAGGTGGGGCTGGATTTGGAAAAGTCTTTGACGTGAGAGCACCACGCTTGTCTTCGTTAGAAACTCTCACCTGCAGAGAAAAGTTCCAGATGGCAAGGGAGCCCTTAAGTGGAGATTAGGTTGCATTAGACTCCAAAACCAGAAAGGAAAAAGGGTGATGGGAGTGGAGACGTGATTGGATTCAGGCCCAGAACCTGTGACCATGCTCTGAGCTCAGACTTGGGGAGGGAGGGGTGTGGCTCCCACCCCTTCCAGTGAAGACCTGCCTAGCAGAGCCCCAGTCTCCAGCCCTTTCCCTAGCACCAGAGTCTGGTCAAAATGCCACAGAAAATGAGCTGCTCTGCCAGCAAGCTGTGGAGCTGCCTCCTATCCAGGCCTGGCATCCCTTGGTCAGCCCCTCCTTGGAGGGCACAGCCGTATTACAGTGCCAGTGTGCCTGGCCATCAGCATCTTCACCCTTCCCAGTCCGTGTGGGGAGGCTGTAAACCACGTGGATTCAGCTCTGCGTGGAGTTTCTGTGCTGTGGTGGGACTGCTCATTTTGCCCCATCATCCCTTTGGCCTCCCACACACCTGCCCCTTCCCAGGGTTCACGTGTGTCTCCAGCCTTTCACCTTTCTATTGCAACGGTGGTCTTTGTCCAGGCAAGAGCAGGCCCGATGGATGTACTGGTGAGCCCCACAGTTGGACGTCAGCTCAGCCGTCCAACTGGGAGGAACAGTAGGCTCAGTTCCTCCCCGACCCCTGACACCAGGCCGCAGTGGGCATGCACAGGCCCACAGAAAGTCAGTCTGGGTTTTGCTTTTTCTCGTGAGCATCACAGTTAAAGAAGCACTCATTGAGCAACTACAGTGCACTTGGTCTTCTGCAAGTGCCGGGCATCTAGAGATAGGAACAGTCATGGTCCCTGCTCTTAAGGAACTGATGACCTCGTAGGGCCCTGTTATCTTCAAGGAACCCAGAAGGCACTGGGCCCCAAAGGTGGAACTGAAGGACTGGGGGCAGCTGGCTCTCAGCCTGCCACCTCTGCACTGCCTGTCTTTAAAGAACCCCACCCCACCCCATGATGGTCCCCTCTGTTCCCCTTGTATTTCAGTGACTGTGAATTGAGGTTAGGAAGGCACACCTGCCCTTCCGTGTGCTCTCTCCATCTGCTTTGGAAACACACGAAGGACGACAGATACTGTGAATTCAGCCCTCACGACCAACTGTGAAGGGGATGGAGAAGGCTGGGAGGGCTCGGGGAGAGCTCTTAGGGGCTGCGGAAGTCCCCACTGGGGTCTAAGAGTGGAGCCCAAGCTTTGGCCCTCCAGGCGTCCCCAGTTTCCAGCCTCACCTCTGAAGCCCTGCTGCCTTTAACCACCAGAGCCGCAGCCCCCTGGGTTTCTGTCTAACTCGAAGTCTTGAATCCTAGCTAGTTTGGGGTTGTGAGCAGTGTGTAGCAAAGTTGATCTCTCCATGTCACCAAATCAAAACACCCTCTGTCATCCTACGGCATTTCCTCTTGAGGTCACAGAGAGGAATGGCAAGCCCTGGAAACCTGTGTTATTCTGTGTTGATTTGGTGTGGGGGGAGGGTGGAGATGTAAATGTGAAGCCAGTTGGAGTTTGTGCTATGCAGCAGTGTTAGCCAGGATCTCATCAGCGTGCAAACCTAGCATCTTCTGTGGCCACAAGCCACACACTTGCTTTTTTTGAATGTGATGTAAAATTTGTACAGTAAAGTTTTTATATTTTCTATCAACTGCATTTGTCTTCCAGACATGCTATTAATTTAAATTAAAATGGTTAGTATTAACAAACATGCTGTATCAGGTTTTTTTGCCACTGGCAAGAACATGCCCTCTGTGCTAAGCCAGGCCTGGGTGTCTGGAGTTTGTGAATAAAGTTATACCAAGGTGTTCTGGGGCTTGTGTTTGCTTTGATCAGTTCCAGCTGAGTCCTGGGGACCATTTGGATGGGTGGCACGGGAATGGATAGGTCTGGGGTGACTCAACCCCTGGTCTATAGATTAAGGAGCTCCTTCCAAAGCAAGAAGTTATGCCAGGACCTCAGCAGCAGGTGTTTCTAAACAGATTGAGGAATGGAGAAGGCACAGCGTCAATGGCCCCACAATACGCAGAGGAAGATCATCCAGGCCCCAGCAGCAACAAAGCCATGAGCAGGCCCAGCATCTCCTGAGCTGGAGATGCCTTAGCCTTATGGAAGCCTTGGAGGGATGAGGTGGTGTTCATCTGAATCCAGTATCTAGGAGCCCCTCATTGCCAGTTATATATACAGAGGTACTTTCTAAACACCATCTCACTTAAATCCTCCCAAGGCCGTGAGGTAAGAATTGTGATGTTTCAGCTGAGGAAAATGAGAAACAGAGAGGTTAAGGTAGTCACCCAAGATCACACAGCTGCAGGGTGGCTAATCCAGGACTCGGGCCACAGCTTTCACTCCAGAACCTCTCCAGAAGTCTAGGAATTTGCTGGGCAGACATTTACTGAGCACCTACTGTGTTCATAAGATAGTGCTAAGTTGTGGAACATTTTCCAGGATAGGCCACATGGTAGGCCACACATTAAGTCTCAATAGATTTAAACAGATAACATACAAAGCATCTTCTCCAACCACAATAGGATGAAGTTAGGCAGCGGCACTAGATTCTCATAGGGGCACAAACCCTATTGTGAACTACGCATGTGAAGGATCTAGGTTGTGCGCTGCTTAGGAGAATCTGAGTCTAATGCCTGATGATCTGAGATGGAAAAGTTTCATCCTGAAACCATCATATATCCCCCTCCATCCGTGAAAAATTGCCCTCCATGAAATTGGTCCCTGGTGCCTTCAACTACTACTGGATTTACTGGGTGAGGCAAACGAAGTACTGTTTTGTCATAGTCTGTTTGCGGGAGGGAGGTGCACTGTCAATTAGCCCATTAGGAATCAGTTAGAACCATATATCTGACTTCATGGAGGTGGAATACGCTCAAAGAGAATGTTTGTTCTCAGCGGGAGGGATGTGCATGCATGTTTTAGTGATTAATGTGGTTCAATACGGCTGTACCAATACAACGAGGTTTCCAAAGGGAACTGGATGAGACGACCCAGGGCCCCCTGCATTGTACGACAGGACTCAGGTGTCTACGGGCATCACTGACTGCCCTGCCGAGGCCCTCTGTGCTGGAGGTGTCACTGCAGATGGAAGGATTCCTTCTCGAGGAACTCTACTACTGGCGAAGGTGAACGGGTCTGGGCACAGGATCAGTGCAGCCCAGGAGTGCTGGTGTGTGGGCACTACGTGCGGAGCTCAGCCCCAAGTCCTTTTTATGCATTAGCCCATTTAATCCCCATAGCATCTCTCTAAGGTTCCCATTCATTTGCCTCATTTTATGGGTGAGGAAAGGAAGCTTGGAGAAATTAAGGAACTTATCAAAGATCACACAAGAATTAAATGACAGGGTCACGATTCAAATGTGGGCTATTCGTACTATGTATAGAATTGTATGTCTAGCCCACAGTTTGTTGACCACTTATCCATTGATGGACATGTGTTGCTTTCACCTCTTGGCTTTTGTGAATGATGCTCCTACAAACATGGGTGTTCACGTGTCTCTTTGAGTTCCCGCTTTTGGTTATTTGGGGGATATACCCAGAAGCGGAATTGCTGGATCATATAGTAATTCTATGTTGAGGTTTTTGAGGAACAGCCATGCTGTTTTCACAGAGTTCCAGTTTACCCACAATCTAGCCAACAGTTGTTATTTTCTGGATTTTTTTTTTTAATCATAGCCATCCTAATGAGTGGGAGGTGGCAGACTCACATTTTGAAAAGATCCCTCAGTCTACAGGGCAGAGAACAGACAGCCTCCGAGATGGGTCTGCGACTTTGAATACTAGAGCTCTGAGAAGCAATATTCACGAGGGCTGCTTCTCATCTCCTGAAGACCAGAGTTAACCACTGGGAATGGATTGTGGTGACTGAAGGGTGCCGGCACTGTGCCTCAAAGTGTCTCCCTACTGTGTTGATTAGTCTAAAAACACATCAGCCTTTGGGTATGACTGGGGCCCCTCCAGGCAGGGTGTGGAGCAGAGGACTCTCCTTTATGGACTGGACTCAATAGCGAGGCTGCTTACCTGTGACTCGCCTCCAAGGCTCAAGGTGATGCTAAGGTGCTGATTTGCTAGAACTCTGAGCTGTGCCTGTGTCTCCTTGGGCTCTGGGAGATTTTGTCTTTTAGCAGTATTTTATGGAGATATTGTCTAGGTGGAGTAAAATGTACAGATCCTGGTTTTCTGTTTGAGTTTTGTTTTGTTTTGAGACAGGGTCCTGCTCTGTCACCCAAGCTGGAGTGCAGCGGCACGATCATAGTTCACTGTGGCCTCAACCACCCAGGCTCAAGCAGTCCTCCTGCCTCAGCCTTCCTGTAGCCAGGACTACAAGTTTGCACCACAATGCTCCACTAATTTTTTTGATTTTTAGTAGAGACAAGGTCTCGCCATGCTGTCCAGGCTGGTCTCGAACTCCTGGGCTCAAGCAATCCTCCCGCCTCAGCCTCCCAATGTGCTGAATTACAGGTGTCAGCCACTGCACCCAGCCTCAGCCTGTTGTTAATGGATGTGAATACCTGTGTGACCACCACCCAGAACCAGATCCAGAACATTTCCAGCCTCTCGAAGACTCCTTCCTGCCCCTCCCTCCTTCCTGCCCCCTCAGAGACCCCCAAGGGTGATGCCATTCTGGCCTGTTGTTCAACTTGACTTGAATGGAATTTCCACAGCATGTGTGTTTGGATCTGGCTTCTTCTGCTCAGTTGCGAGGCCCGTTGATGTTTCCTGTGGCCTAGCTCCTTTTTATTGCCGAGGGCTACTTTGTTGTATGAAAACCACAATTCATTTCTCCCTTCTCCTTTGGTGAACATTTGCATTGTTTCCAGCCTGGGGCAATGATGAGTAAAGCTGTTAAAAACAGACAAATATGTTTTCCTTTCTTTTGGGTAATTTTTTAGAAGTAGAAAAGCCAGAACATAGAAGTAGATATTTGACTGTATTACAACTCACTAAGCAGTTTTTCTTTTTATTTTTTATTTTTCAATTTTTTGAGACAGAGTCTTGCTCTATTACCCCGGCTGGAGTGCAGTGGCGTGATGAGGGTTCACTACAGCCTTGACCTCCTGGGGTCAAGTGAGCCTCCCACCTCAGCCTCCCACGTAGCTGAGACCACAGGTGTATGTGCACCACCACACCTGGCTAATTTGTTTGTTAAATTATATGTAGGGACAGGGTCTTCCTACCTTTCCCGAGCTGGTCTCAAGCTCCTTGGCTGAAGTGATCCTCCTGCCTCAGCCTCTCAAAGTGCTGGTATTATAGGCATAAGCCACCACGCCCTGCCCAATTTTTCTAAGTTGGATTATTTTACACTCCAGTCTGCTGTGAATGAGAGTTCCAGTTTTTCCGTATCCCAATCAATCTGTGATTGCCTACAAATGATGTGCCATGATGAAATTGTCCCTGGTGTCCGAGAGGATCGCAAAGAATTTCCCTTCCTTTCTTTCCTTTCTGCTCCCCTTGTACTGTCTACTTCTTAAACTGGTACTCGATCCAGGAACATAACAGGGATGGACAGTGCAGATGGCACACATGGCCTCAGTCTATTGGAGCATCTCAAAGGAATTAGTCTGCAAATTCTAGTGCATCTAGGTTGAGCACAGGAAGGAAGAGAGGTACAGACTCACGTATGGCCCTGGGGCACCTGCCATCCTCTCGCGCCCATACAGCCCTTACCTGCCAGCCCTTACCTTACCCAGCTTGCGTTCTGGGCCTTCTCACGAGCACATCGCTGGGACCTGGTCGACTTCAGGTAAGTTTATTTCATGGCTCTCTCCCACCCCCCTGCACATGCCATATGTTCCTTCCCAGCCCCATGTCACTTGAAATGTTCTATTATGTCCAAGACTTCTCTCCTCATCCTAAACCGCAGAAAATAAGAATAGAGAAGAGAAGGAGAAGACAAGAAAGAGAGATTCATTGAGAGGGAGGATCAGAAGCTCCTGGGCACCCCATACTGTAGAATAAAAATCTTCATTGTGGTGTTTTTCTTGCAAAATATTCCCCTCTACATAATTATGTTTCTACATTAATAATATAAATTTAAAGAGGAGAAATACTTTTTGAAGAGTCTGAGAATCTTCATATAGCTCAGGCGGCCACGCATTAGCTGTGTGACCCAGGGCATGCCCCTTAGACTCTGAGCCTCAGCTTCTCTATATGTAAAATGGGTTGAAGCCCCACCAGCACCCTGTGCACAGGGGATGCCCAGCCCCATTATTTTCTGGACTCCATGGCCAAGCGTGCTTAGGACACATAGCCACATACTTCTGGGCAGTGTCATCTGGTAACTCGCTGTCATGTCAGTGTGGTCAAGCATTGTAGACCTCTGTGAACCAAATATGCTTCAGGCTGGGGTTGAGCACAGGAGAGGGAGGAGGGAAAGGTCACTGGGGCTGGGAGTGCCTACTTCCCTCTGTGAGTGTTACCCCAGTTCACCCAGTACCATACCTTTCTCTCTCTGGACCCACTTCCTCTTGCTGCTGGCTCCTCCCCATTGAATAACAGCCAAGTTGCTTTGGTTTCTATTTCTTTGTTAAGTTATTCCTTCTGCAAAGGACTTCCTAGCGGGTGTGAAAGGCAGCGGTGGCCACAGAGGCAGTGGAGAGATGGCCTTCAGCAGTTCCCAGGCTCCCTACCTGAGCCCAGTGAGTTCCGGGGCCATGGGTGCAGGGCTGCCTCAGCCAGAGGGACACAGCTCTGGGGCTCTGAGGAAGCAACTCCTGGGTGGCAGGGGATAGGGGTGGGGGCATCCCAAAGAGAACACAGGCAGGGCAGAAATGTCAGCGGGGGTCATCCTGGCACACCTGTGCCATGCTGAGCTCACTCATGCCTGGAGGGATGCTCCTTCCCACAAGTCATGGGTTTGACAGTGTTAACTGAGCTGTCCTGTCCTGTCCTGTGCGCTCAGAGGAAGAGGTGTAGAGTGGGATGGTTTGTGTAAAGAGGGAGCAAGCACGCTTCTGGGACGGTAAGGACGCTACCCGGCATGGTAGTTAAGGGTGCGTACTGCGGAGATGGCCTCCCTGGGTCCAGCTATTTACTGGCTGGTGGTCTCTGTGGCTCAGTTTCCATATCTGTAAAGTGGGAATAATACTTGAGCCCTCCACTCCCAGGGTTGGGATATGGATTAAGGAGGTAGTGTATCTAGTGTGTTTGAACAGTGCCTGCCACACTGCAGGTGCTTTGGGAGTGTTTCATGTTATTGGGAGTCTGAGGGCAGCAAGGAAGCCCTCCCGAGGAGGTGTCTGTGCTCTGAAGGTTGGGCGTGGGCATGTTCAGGGCATCTGCGGAGGGGCAGTCTCAGAGGTGAGAGGGAGGTGAGGACTGTCCCTGCAGTGTGGGGTCAGACGGCGGCAGGTGCCTTGCTGAAACCCTGTGAGGTTTATGAGTCCCCTTCATACACGGAAAATCTGAGGCTCAGGGAGGTGGAGGCCAGTTGCCAAATGCCTCCAGATGGGAGTGGCAGCCCCAGGAGCCCAGGAGCCTTCCGGGGTCACGGTGTCCTGGGCCGGGTCCTGTCATAGGATCTCACCCCGCCTTGGCAAAGAGCTTACCGAGGAGCTGGAGAGGGTGGGCTGATAGGCCCTTCCTGGGTGGGGAGGGTGGGCAGAGGCAGGGTGCTGAGGGCAGGGAAGCTGCCACGGCCCACCTCAGCAGAAGCCAGGATCGGGCTTGGGTGCCCCTTGGTGACACTGAGTCCAGAATGAGGCTGCCTACGTTCTGCTCTGCAGAGCTCGGCTCTGCTTTCTAAACTCCAGAGAGAAAGAGTGGGGAAAGGAGGCCGGTTTCCTCCTGGCTGTCACCAATGACACCTCAGCCACCCTGTGGAGGCCCCTGAGGTAGCACCTGCACAGAGGGGGCTGGGGGAAGCTGGAACAGGCCGCTGGTGGGGGCCTTAGGGTCAGCAGGTGCTGCCTGGGGCATGTCACCCTGTCTCTGGTTTTCTGTCAGAGAGGGGATCCCAGCGCTTCTTCCAGGTTCTGACATATGATTATTCTGGTGACTGGTTTTTACTTTCTAATCTTTGGATTCAGAAGGAAAAAATCTCCTGTGGACATCAGAGAGTTCAAACAGGGCCTTGGAGTCCAGACAAGAAAGACGATCAGTGCAGCCCCCATGGGTGTCCAGAGCACCCCTCTACCCCACGGGGGCTTCCCTGGGTTGGGACACTTAAACTTCACTCGGTGACCCATCTGGCAGTTGGAGCCATGCTTCCTCCACATGCCAACAGTGGGGGAAGGTCACGCGGTTCGCTGTCCTGCTGAGGAGGGCTGAGTGTCATGAGGGCCTGGCTTGGAAACCTCACTCCCACTTCTCGTCTGGCCTCATCTAGCCCAGCCTCTTTGGAGGGCCTGGGGGAAGCTGGAACCACGTGCTGTGTGACCCAGGAAGCACCGGGAGAGCCAGGAATAAGGACGTTCTCAGCTTCCTCGTGAGAGGAAGCCTGTGTGGTGGTTAGAAGCGAGGGTGCTGGGGTTCAAATCCCAGCTCTGTTGCTGACCAGCTGTGTAACTTTGTGCAAGTGACTGAACTTTTCTGTGCCTCAGTTTTCTCATCTGTAAAAGTGGCCGGGGTTGCTGTGAGGATAAATGTTCCTGGTCGTGCCCGGAGCCCTCATGGACACACATGGATCCAGATGCCACAGCAGCCTTAGCTGGTCAACCTCAAAACAACACATTTGTTCTTATAGTGTTGGAGGTCAGAAGTCTAAAATCAAAGTGTCATGGAAGGTGGCCAGCAGGACCACGGAGCCTCTGAGGCAGCGGGGCACCTTGGCCAAGAGCCACGTACTGGCCTCCTGCTGGCAGGCAGTCTCAGTCAGCCAGGCCAAGGTCCCCACTGTCGGGGCCGAGCCTGGGTGTCCTCTGGTGATGCTGAGTCCAGAACAAGGCTGCCCACATTTTGGTTCACAGGGCTCAGCTCTGCTTTCTAGACTTCCAGATAAAAAGAGGAGGAAAAGTCCCTGGTCTCTGGGCACTACCGGGAACACAGAGCAAGTTATGACTCAGCAGAGGGATCGATTTGTTCGATGCAAAGAGCTGCACTGTCATGTCCGACACGAGCCAGGGGCTCAGCACATGGTATTCCACCCGGTCCTCTCCAGAACGCTGCCAGGTAGTGTTACTGTCCTGCCGTTCAGAGGAGGGAACTGGGGCACAGGCAGGTCAAGCGACTTGGCCAATATGAGAATTACTAGTGTATGGAGCTGGGAGGCAAGCCCAGTCCCGTGGGACCGTAAATCCAGTGTAAAAATCCATCTTCCTGCACCGCATGGAACAAAAGCAGGTCCAGTTGTTTTCCTGGGTTTTCTGGACACACATCTAAATTCCACAGCAGCCTTGGCTGGCCAATCTTAAAACAACAAATTTGCTCTTTTAATGCTTCTAAAGGTCAGATGTTAAAATCAATGTGTCAGCAAAGTTGTTCCTTCTGGAGGCTCCAGGGGAAAATCTGTTTCTTTTCCTTTTCCAGCCCCTAGAGGCTGCCTGCCTGCCTTGGCTTATGACCCCTCCGGCCATCTTTAAAACCAGCAGCTTTGGCTGGGCCCAGTGGCTCATGCCTCTAATCCCAGCACTTTGAGAAGCCGAGGCAGGAGGATCTCTTTAATCCAGGAGTTCGAGACCAGCCTGGGCCACAAAGTGAGACCACGTCTCTACAAAAAATAGCAAAAATTAGCCAGGTGTGGTGGTGCATGCCTGTAGTCCTAGCTACTTGGGAGGCTGAGGTGGGAGGGTCACGTGAGCCTGGGGAGGTGGAGGCTGCAGTGAGCTCAGATCGTGCCAACACACTCCAGCCTGGCTGACAGTGAGATCCTGTCTCAAAAAAAACAAAAAACAAAAAACAAAAACAAACGAAAAACCCCCCAAAAATGCAAACCAGCTTCTTCTTGCTTCTGTGCTTCTGTTGTCACAGCTTCTACCTCTGACACTGATCCTCCTGCCTTCCTTTTATAGGATCCTTGTGATTACATTGGGACCACCTTTAAAATCAGGGCAATCTCCCCATGCCAAAATTATTAATTTAATCACATCTACAAAGTCCCTTCTACAACATATTCACAGTATCCTGGGATTTGAATGTGGATGTTTCTGGGGGGTTGCCCACTGATAACCAGTGTCATAAGTTTCTTATAAATCCTTCCGGAGTTTTTTATCTATAAATAAATAAATGCAAGTCCATAGCCTTCCCCCACCCACTTTTTATACAAATGGCATCATTCCATATCGGTACTCAGAGTTCCGTCTTCCTCTTTTACTTTCCTTTCTTTTTTTTTTTTTTTTTTTTTTTTTTG